>NC_061120.1:83989327-83996699 GCF_002878395.1 Capsicum annuum | reverse complement strand
TTTATTCGAAGAGTGAGCTAGATTATGATAATCACCACCGTATTGTGTTGCAGACCTTAAAGAAACAACAGTGGTATTCCAAGTTCTCCAAGTTTGAGTTTTGGTTGAATGTTGTGACTTTTCTTGGTCATATTTTTTCTAGCGAAGGGATCATGGTGGATCCGCAAAATATGGCTATGGTTAAGGGGCGGCCTAGGATCATAACTCCATCATACATTTGGATCTTCTTAGGTTTAGTCGGGTATTATAAGGGGTTTATGGAAATCTTTTCATTGATAGCTGCTCCTTTGAATAAGTTGACGAAGAAGAAGGTCAAGTTTTCTTGGTTGGATTCTAGTGAAGGGAGTTTTGAGAAGTTGAAGGATAAATTAACTTTGGCTCCAATTCTGACTTTGTCGGAAGGCAATGAGGGGTTCATAATTTATTATAATGTATCTTGGGCAGGGATAGGTTGTGTATTGATGCAGCATGGGAAGGTGATTTCCTATTCTTCCATGCAGTTAAAAGTGCATGAGAGGAATTATCCTACTCATGATTTGGAGCTATTGGAGGTGGTATTTTCCTTAAGATTATGGTGGTATTATTTGTATGGTGTTCACATGGATATCTTATTTGCTCATAAGAGTCTATAGTATATGTTCACTCAGAAGAAGCTTAATCTTAGGTAGAGGAGATGGCTTGAGCTTCTTAAGGACTATGATATGAGTCTTCACTACCACCCAGGTAAAGCTAATATGGTTGATAATGCTCGTAGTAGGTTATCCATAGGTAGTTTGGCTTATGTGGAGGAAGGAAAAAGGGAATTAGTAAAGGATATTCACTGCTTGGCTAATCTTAGAGTTTGCCTCTTTGACTCCAAGGATGGTGGTGTGGTGGTGAAAAAAGTGGTTCGATTATCTCTTGGTGCGGAGATTAAGGAGATACAATTGCTAGATCCTATATTGATGAAAAATAAGAGTGACATTGGTGGGTGAAAGGTAATGGTGTTTGAGATTACTGGTGATGGTACTTTATTGTACCAAGAGAGGTTGTGTACTCCTGATGCTGACAGATTGCAACAAAGGATTTTGGCTGAGGTGCATAAATCATGCTATATTGTTCATCCCAGGTTGTCTAAGATGTATCATGATCTCAAGGATATCTATTGGTTGAATGGCATAGAGAGGGATGTGGCTGATTTTATGCCCAAGTTTATGGTTTGTCAATAGGTTAAGGTTGCGCACATTAGGCCAGGAGGGTTGTATCAAGAAATTGATTTGCCCTAATAGAAATGGGAAGTGATCAATATGAAATTCATTACTGGTCTTCCTTGGTACTGAAATTAATATGATTTGATTTGGTTCATGTGGATAGGATGACTAAGTCTGCTTACTTTTTGCCAATATGGACTATCTTCTCAGTGGAGGATTATGTAAAGCTATATCTTCAGGAGATTGTGAAGCTACATGGGGTTCCTGTTTTGATTATTTCTGATTGTGGAACCCAATTGACATCTCTCTTCTGGCGATCTTTTCAGAAAGGGTTAGGGACTAAGGTGAGTCTAATTACTAATTTTCACCCATAGATGGATAGGCAAGCAAAGAGAACTATTCAGACATTGGAGGATATGATTTGGTCTTGTATGATCGATTATGGTGTCAATTGGATTGAGCATGTACCTTTTGTGGAGTTTACTTACAATAATAGCTATTATTCTAGTATTGGTATGGCCCCTTTTGAGGCATTGTATAACAGGTGGTATAGATCTCTTATTGGTTGGTTTGAGCTTGGGGAGGTGGATATATTTGGTTTCGACTTGGTTTACCATGCTATGGAGAAGGTGAAGGTGATTTGGGATAGTCTTAAGGCTGCCTATAATCTCCAAAAGTCCTATGCAGATGTTAGGCATCGAAACTTGGAGTTTGAGGTTGGGGATAAGGTTTCCCTCAATGTATCTCCTATGAAGGGAAAAATGCAATTTGGCAAGAAAGGGAAGCTCAGTGCTCGATATATTGGTCCTTATGAGATTTTGCATAGAGTTGGTAATGTGCCTTATGAGCTGGAGTTTCCTTCTATCTTAATCTTGGTTCATCCGATCTTTCATGTTTCCATGTTGAGGAAGTGCATTGGCTATCCCTCCTCGACTGTTCGAAGGATTGGGTATCACGGATTCTTTTTGTTAAGAGTAAATCCCAGTTGAGATCTTGGATAAGTAGGTCCATCAGTTGCGGACCAAGGATGTGGCCTCAATTAAGGTTCTAGGTAGAACCACAAGGTGGAAGAAGCTACATAAAAAGTGTAGGAGGACATTAAGTCTAAATATCGGCATTTATTTTGTTCTCTTGGGATTTGTACGGAAGGTATATGTTTTCAACATATCTTTATGTTTTGAGTTTGTTAAAGGAAATATTAATATCTTTGTCTCTTTGTTTTCAAACTTTGTTAAAGATTAAGAATATATTTGATAATGCAAATGCCTCGTTGTGTCATTACCCTACCTTGTCCATCATTCGGGGACGAATGTTCCTAATGGGGAAGACTATAACACCTTGGGCTTTGACCTTTAGAAAATTTCTTGAAATTCTAGTCTCTGGACATATACGACTCATGGGTAAGAGCTATATGGTGAGGTACAGATTGTATGGTCCTATCATATGCAGACCAGTGTTGGTTTGTGGGATGGATTTTTGTTACTGGAATGGATACGACTTAGGGGTACAAGTTGTATTGGTAGGTACGGATCATTTAGTTCCTTAACTTAATCTTAGACTTGGTTAATTAGGTTGGATCTGAGTACAAGTGGCTCACCATAAGCCGTGAGCCAGGGTACGAGTCACACCCAGGACTCGTATGGTGGACAATGTCTAAGTCTTCCTTGGGTTTAATCTACCAGGGGTACGGATAAAGGGTACTAATTGTATGCTTCGGATACGACTTAGTTGGACGAGTCAAACACTGGACATCATTGGATCTAATGGTTGAGGCTAGTACACGAGTGAAGGATACCGATCATATTAGAGGGTACAACTCATGAGGGACAAAAGTACCCTAGGGACGGGATTTTGTGCAACTTAAGTAGGGGGATTCTGGACATTTCCTTACTTATACTAATAAGGTCCCACAATTTCTAACCTACTTTGAAGGTTATTTACCCTACTATTCCATTTATTAACACTTAGAAACTCTTCTAAAATAGTCTATAATTCTCTCAAAAGATTTTGGGCAAGGGAAGCTAGGGTTTCAACAAAAGGATTAATTTGGGGCTTGTCTTTACCCTCTGCTGATATCTTTACCTAAAAACTGCATAATATAGATAATAAATGCGGAAACTAGCCATAAGGTTCAAAACTTCTAAAAATACTCAAAATTGAAAATTAAATACTGATATATCTGTTCAAAAATCCTCTAAATTATCTAAACTACAGTTGATGGGACATGTCCCCAACTAACTCCGTCTACTGAAAATAAATAAAGTCTGAGGAAATAATAAAGCAAGGATTATCCTGGAATAAAGAGGACTCACTTCTACGTCTACTGCTGCCGACTAGGACTGAACTGCTGAGGGAACTCTGGATCTCATGCCTCTGAACCTATGGTGTCAATTAAAAACACCATAGCACAAATGCGTAAGTACGGGAATGTACCGGGTATGTGATGAGGTAACGCTAAAAGAAAGGGTTCATGCATGAACAATTACTTAACTGAATACAATTACTTAGCTGAATAATCATGAGAGTACCGAACGAGAATACATACATGAATTCATAAACCATAATCACAATCATCACAACTCTAAATACTAAAACTCGGGAATCGTTTTGCTGTCATCTGAACTCACTACTAATGCCAAGATACTAAATCACTGAATCATCTAATGCTGATAACTACGTACTGAAGTTGAGATCAATCTTATCTAGTGAGTGATCTCAAAATCTGAGAATACTGGAAATGATTAACTGAATATACTCACATCAATGACTGGATTTTGAGCTCACTGCTCTCGACTGACTCAATCGGAGATCAACCTCTCTAACGGATGATTCCTGAATCTATTATCAATGATAATAAAATGATCATGTCCGAACCTGACCATAAGAATACTCAACTGACTCTGAGACTGAGATTAAGCCTATCTATCGGGTGATCTCTGGATCTGATAATGATATTACTAAACTGATTCTGAAACTGAGATCAAGCCTATCTATCGGGTGATCTCTGGATATGATACTGAATAACTGTATATGAGACCCAGCTTATCTGATGGGTAGTCCATGAATCAATGGAACTATCTGAGTTCCTCACTAAGATACATGACAGTATTTGATGGTCCTAATTTCTGAAGATTGATACTGAAACTACAACTGTGGGAAGTAGTTACTTAACCGACATGCCCCAACCTCCCGCTGGTGAGGTCCAACCAGTAACCCCAGTTGGAAGGATGTCAATACTGTGCCATGGGTAAAGACCTTTCTGGTCAAGCCTCTCTGGTGGTTGACTCTCACAGGAAGTCAGCCTAAGGCAATATAATGTCAAAACTATATCTATGGGTGATAGCCTCTACGGATGGTGACTCCTGCATCCTTTAATGGCTACGCGGTTCTAGAGTTTAGGGATTTCTCCTATTGAATCAGCCTCTCTCTATGACGGGGAGCCGTCATCCCTTCCCTCACTTGGTGCTAGCTCCTACTCTTAACTGAAAGACTCTGAACTGAATTCCTAATTGAATACAAACTGAACTAAATCTGATACTAATCATATTTCTCAAATGATCTGACTGAGTTAAGTTGAATTCACTTGGTTACGTATTTGACGAAATACCACTGAATCACGGTATCTAACTAATGATACAGAGTTTTAATCGAGTACTCGTTTACTAAAGGGATTAGAACTAAACAATTGACTACTTCTAGATCTAAGCTGTGTACAGAACTAAGGCTAGATTACTAGCGATACTAAGATCACGGAGATTACTGAGATTTTTTAAGTCCTATATCTGTCTGAGGATACAGAGTTCTATAATTCATTGAGTTCTGAGAATCATATCCTGACTGGGATTATCGTGAAAACTAACATAGGCTCTAGATAAAAGCTAAATTGTTGGGTACAAATACCCCTAAAACTCAATTAACATAAAAGTAAAACATAACCATTCTTAACTAGTCATAACCACGGGCATTCATTCATCATCACAATCCCTAAAGAATCTCTTCAAGCATTTCGGAATCATAAACATGTAATAGCGTAGGGGGAACATACTATTGGATCATACTCCATTCAACAAGGCTTTGCATCAAGTACTTCGTACGTAGGCTAGTCTTGGCATGTATCGAATAACACATGATTGGGAAAACTTCATACTATCATGTCATAATTTATTCGTCAAGCACTTGTCATATATTAAAGGCTTAGAATATATCAAAGAGCACAAAATTGGGGAATTTCATACTATCATGTCTCAACTCGTTCACTAAGGCTTTTGAACAAACACTAGGCATGCATAGGTTTACACCTAATTAGGGATTTCATGCTATCATGTCAAAATTCATTCACTAAGACATTTCAACAAACACTAGGCATGCATGGACTTGCACATAATTAGGGGTTTCCTAATCAACATGCTATAATGGCCCTAAGTTCTTGATATAAGAATTTTATCACACACATGGGGAACATGCTTTGGTTATTCAACTATTTCTACACTTAATTTACATCAACATATTATCTAACAAGCA
Organism: Capsicum annuum; assembly: GCF_002878395.1. Taxonomy (NCBI): domain Eukaryota; kingdom Viridiplantae; phylum Streptophyta; class Magnoliopsida; order Solanales; family Solanaceae; genus Capsicum; species Capsicum annuum. Next base: position 83,990,988 of record NC_061120.1, on the reverse strand, counting down.
TCTTGAAGAGGATTTATCATGAACATCACATGAGTATCACATACTAAGGTCAAATCTTAATAACCTTGTAAACAATATGAATCACAACTCAATCATAGCAGGAACATCAATTTCAACACACATGAATTATTAAAACCCATAAACACAAGATCTTTGAATTTTAGAAAAAGGGTTCTTGACCTTCTTGAATGAAAGGGACCCAAGAATCAGCATCTACATACCTTGGGGAAATACTTTTCTTGAAAGCCCTTGGAGAGGTTCTTGATTTCTTGATTTCTCTTGATCTCTATTGATTTTGAAAGCCCTTAGAGAGATTTCTCATCTTTCAGCAATAAAATTTTGAAAGGTGGGATAAATATCTCCAAACACTATGCCTTCAACTCTTGACAATTAGTGATTTATCCATATGTCAACTCGATCAACCAAAAAGTTATTTCTCTAGCCAGAGAGAAGGAAAACAACCGCAGTCTAATAGAATCCTAACTAACACAAGGTAGATTGTAGGAAGTTCAAATTCCAATAAAACTCATTAGATAAAGATTCATATCTACATTAAGAAGGCGTATGAACATTCCCTTCAGGTATAGAGACTGTGTCATAGAAATAGTGATGTCAAACATAGTTCATTATGGCAAAACTGGAGGACAATAGCACCCTTATCTTATGCCTCAATGAAATCTAGTTCATCTTCTACATCGTCAAACTAAGGAACAGAACTTTGAAGTGGATGTTTCCCTTTATTTCTCTATAGCCTATTCTACTCCTCAAGTGTGGCCAAAAGGCAAAATTATTCTTGTCTAGCCCTTTCTTCCAGTGTTGACATCCTGGCACCTTCTTACCTTGTATTCTCTTCTATAAAAAATCAAGTTGTCATTTGATCTACATTTTCATAAAACTAATAAAGATATAATGGCTGATTTAGGACTCCTTTATCGTCAACTCCTTCATTATAAACTCTATCGTTCATCATTCTTATTTTAGCTTTTAGAGTTTTTTTTATTTTCCAAATTAAATTAAATTAGGGGATTACCTTGACTCCAAGTGTTGTGCATGCATCAGTGTGCGCCTTAGAAATAACACAAAAAGTAAAATTAAAAAATATAAAGAAACAACTTGATAAATACGAACAATCAACTCTATAAGCATATTCCTCAACAACAACACTTAAATTTATATTGTTTAAATTATACCTCCAGAAATGTATACAGTGATCGCTGATCAAATATAGTACACAACTTGGATGGGGTTGATCCCACAAGAAATAAGTTGAAATTTCTATTAAGTTTTTATCAGAGCAATCATTAAATAATCTCCAGCAAAGGGGGATTTTGAGAACATCAAATATTAAAAAGTTATTGATTTTGTTGAATTTGAAATTAATGTGAGAGAGACACGAGGACTGTATTCCTCATAACTTCATAAATACATTGATTCATTGTAACTGTATTCTCTCATTGTTTTTGGCATACAAATTTGATAGGTTATGTTTATCTAAATGATTGTAGGCTCCTATTAGATGACTATCCCCAGTCATATATTAATGTGTCATGAATTTTTCATTACTAACCCCTATCATTGATCCTATATTAACTATCCCATCTACCGGTTCAACATAATTAAATGGTAGTTAATATCTCCTATTTTCGTTGTTAATTTTTTTC
>NC_061120.1:83881251-83986327 GCF_002878395.1 Capsicum annuum | reverse complement strand
GAAAAAAATTATAATACATGCAAAAACACCCTTTGAGAATTACATCATACTTTGAACACTACTTTAATAATCTGTCATGGTTCCCACAAACCTAGTTGCGGTGTTTAACAACTCAGGATTGCAAGTATATAATAATAATTCTAAGAAAAATCATAATTATGAACTGACGTCGAAGAAGATGAAAACCACAAATCTAACTTCAAATTAAAACCCTAAAATCTATGTTTATAAAGAACAAGACTATGCCTTAAAAGTAATAATAGAATATAAAATCAAATAATAAACCTAATGGGGGTATTTATAGACATCTATAAAAGCTATCCTATAGACAATGAGATTTGCCAAGTTGGTGCCCACACAAAGGAAGATACGATCATCAGTAGCTACGACAATCAAACTTATTACTCGTAGGGTGGTACTTGGCTTTTGCATATTAGAAGATGTTTGTTGTCCCGATGCACAATACGAACTCATCCATTCCTCCTTCAATTGTGACATTTTTTGTGAGTTCTAACTCTAATTTTCACTTTGTTGATTTATTCTCCTACAGTCTTTAGTACGAGCTTGTGGTATCATCCTATGAATGTGAAATCTTCTCATCTAATCATTATAATTAACATCTGTAAATCTTGTTCCTGGACTTTCTTCCCACAATCAATCTTACGATTATCAACTCTATGTATGATTACGGGATATATTTGTCTGGAATCCACCTGAATGTAATTTCTCTACTTCAATCCACGATAGTAATGGTACGATTAGTTTTCAGGTCCAATGGATGTAAGTTGTCTCGTCTACTTATCTTAAAGTCCAAAATTTTGCACTTCACTTCTCTGGACCCATTTCACTAGCAAATACCATAAAAACACATTATACCCAAAAAGATATGCCTTTAAACTAATATTTTCCTTTATCTTAAGCATCGAAAGTGCCATGAATACACTGCATATTAGATAGTAATAGTTATCCTATTAAGTGGATTATAGTAGGTGTCCACATTATCTGATTAGTTGGGTCATGATAGGTGCCAAAAAAATCAATAATATCTTATAGTGCAAGGAAATATGTTATATAGGCAATTGAATATGCCCTCAGGCCAATAATAGAGTTATCAATAAATTTTACTATTGATGTTAATACTTTTACCACAACTCAATTTCTCGAGTCATTATTGCACCTACTTTAACAGACCAGTATGTAAGCCAACCAATAGCCCAAAATGACATATAGGGGCTATCCTACGTAAGATAAGAATATAACAAAATAACCATACAGTAAAATGTAAAACAATAAATATACTGACATATATGCATATATATATATATTAAACATGTGGTGCAGTAGAGTGATGAGTACAAAATATATTTAAAATGAGTTCCCCCAAGAACTGGTAAGTTCGGTGAAAGATCCACTAAATCAAAATAGAGTACTAGACACTGTCAGAATATACATCATAGTCTCTGAAAATATAATAAGACAGCAAAAAGAGAAGAAGGAGAAGGATCAACTCTGAATTTTTAAAGCTCACCCTAACTCAGACTAACAACACAACCTAAAGACAATCTCAGGGATGGTTACACATATTTAGATATTCATCAGGGGAAAGATATAGAAGTGTCGTATGTGTGTCAAAAACAACATGTACTCAGTAGGCATCATAGGCCAACTGAGCTAAGTTAAAGTGTGAGAATATAACTAAACTCAAAATATAATAACAATAATATACCCAGTGTATTCCCATATAGTGGGGTCTGGGGAGGGTAGAGTGTAGGCAGACCATACCACTATCTCAGGTGAAGTACAGAGGCTATTTTCGGTAGACCCCGGCTTAGAACCGATAACAGTATAATAAACACAAAAGATAAGTACCAAATAAACTAACACCACTAGCAACATGATAATACTACAACCATAAGATAAAAAATAAGAACTATCTAACCAAAATCATAGACATCACACAGCACCACGAATAAAAAACTGCAGATATAAAAGAATGCTCCATTATAGTTACCAATGCACTCACACCCCCTAAACCTCTACCTTAATTCGCGTCCTCCACACCTTTCTATTAAGGGTCATGACCTTTATAAGTTGTAACTGCTCCATATTATGCCTAATCACCTTTTTACAATATTTCTTTGGTCTACCTCTACCCCACCTAAAACCATCCATAGCTAGTGTCTTAACCCTCCGCACTGGAGCATCTGATCCCCTACTCATCATGTACCCGAACTAATGTAACCTCACTTCTCACATCTTATCCTCAACCAAATCAAGTCCCACCTTCTCTCGAATAATCCCATTCCTCACCCTTTCTTTCTTGGTATGCCCACACATCCATCATAATATATGCATCTCCACTACCTACAATTTTGGATGTAGGAGTTCTAAACTAGCCAATATTATTTGCATCTCCACTACCTTCAATTTTGGATGTAGGAGTTCTAGACTAGCCAATATTACCCTTCATACACCATATCCGGCCGGACTTCTACTCCATAGAACTTACCTTTAAGCTTTGAGGGTAATTTCTTATCACATAAGACTCCCAAAGCAAGCCTCTATTTAAACCACCCTTCCCCTATACGATGCGTGACATCCTTATCAATTTTCCCATTGCCTTGAATTATAGACCTCAGATACTTTAAACTCTCCCTCTTCTGAATAATCTACGAGTCTATCTCAACACCACTCTATCCTCCTATGACACCTCACTAAACTTACACTCTAAGTACTTCGTCTTGGTTCTGCTCAACTAAAATCCTTTAGACTCAAGCATGTATCTACAAATCTCTAACTTATCATTAAATCCTCCTCGAGTCTCATCAATCAATACCATATCATTCTCAAATAACATACACCGAGGCACCTGTCCTTAAATATGTCGCCTCAAAACATCAATAACCAAGGCAAATAAAAATGGGGTAAGATTTGATCCCTGGTGTAACCCTATCAGAACTAGAAAGTGCTCTAAATCTCCACCTACTGTCCTTACACGAATCTTCTCTCCATCATACATATCCTAGATTGATCTAGTGTACACCACGGGCACCCCTCTAGCCTCCAAGTGCCTCTACAGAATCTCTCTCAAAACCCTATCATATTCCTTCTCTAGATCAATAAACACCATGTGCAAGTCCTTCTTTCTCTCTCAAAAATTCTCCACTAATCTCCTCACGTAAAAATAGAAATAGTTGAAGATAACGAGAAGATGTGATATATATGAAATATATGGACTCAAATAAGGAAGTTAAGTCTAACTATAGCCTAATTGGGCTCTCATAAGCCCAGAAGTCACAACAAAGAGAACCGATCCCCTATAAGCATTATAAGTATAAAAAATGGATAATAGTAAAGTAAAAATGAAATATGGTAGTAACAAGCAAAAAATAATCTAGAATGTAGTCCATGCTTACGTAATGATCCTTCTTTCTGGTCATAACCTCTTTTCTATAGATTTATACCAGTATCCTGACCTAGATCAATAATAATAGTGATAATAAATTTTGGACTTGAATCGGTACTAGTAAATAAAAATTAATATACATATGTTAGACTCGAACCAAAACTTGAAGTGTGCATCGGTTAGTTGAATTTGTTTTTATGTATTATTCATTTTGTTTATCAGTTTTTGGTTTTAAAAGATGCTAAAAAGGTAATAAAATAGATAAGATATTTTTTATTGATTTTTAGTTCTTATTTTTGGTCCTTAACGTTTTGGTTTTTGGTTTAATTGATAAGAAAATTATCATAAAATAAATACAAATTTGGTATAATGATTTTCAATGTTGTGTAATAGTAGCAAGACATGATATCAATATGAATGCTAAAAAAATAACAATAGTGGAAGCTAACATGACATATGATCTTAGGTTGAATTATGCACCTGTCATTATAGTTAGCCTTGTTTTGAGGACTTCTTGTGTGCTTTATGAGTGGTTAGTGATATAATTGATCATATAAGTGTTAAAATATTTGATTATAATGTTTAAGGTGTGTTTCAAACAATTTTAGAATCAATCTAGCCACGTAGAGTTTAGATGAGAAAACTAGTGTTACCAGCTTGAGTTATGTGTTGTTCTAGATGATCTCGATGGATTCTAGTATGTGTAATGAGTTAATAACGGTATAATTATGTAATTTTATTTCAAATAAAATTTTTATAGTATTTAAGGTTCAATTTAAATAATGTAAGAGACAAAACATTAACTAAAAGTTCAAATACGAAAACTAGTACTCTTCACGTGAGCTATGTTCTTTCCTAGTTCATCGTGTTGGATTCAATTGTATTTTGATCTCTAATTTGTGGTGTTTAATGTTGTCGTATGCTTGATGATTTCATAAATATGATATACGATTGATATAAAAGATGGACATAAAGATAAAATGTCATCACAAAGCAAGGAACAAAGAACCAAATGCATGGGGTACAATGAGACCAAATCTTTAATTTTGGGACTCATTGGAGTGCCATGGACCTTAGGCACCTCTTTATGTCCGTGACATACCCTTGGGGGTATCCAAAATTATTATCTATATTCATCATGTTAACAACATGACAAGTAACCTATGTCATACGATAAGGGCGTGGTACGTTGGCTAAGTCAAAATCAACAGCTTTGGTCCTACTATAGATAAGACACTTAAAACTCTTATGTAACCACCTTGGATGAACTTATGGCATTGAAATATGTTGTAGAAGGCTTCAATTAGGGTTTTATTACTTTAATTTATTTTTTATGGATTATAACATGGATTCATATATTGTGATTATATGTATGTCCAACCTTTTCCATGGTTGAACCCAAGAACATGATTACTCTTGTTATGAATTGAATTGGTTTTAGTTATTTATCATTGGTAGCTGTTTATTTATCCTTTTATTTAATATTCTAAGGATTCTTGACCCTTAGAATGCATGCTTTATTCTTTGAGTTCAGAAGGAGGAGTGATATGATAGAATGTGGGATAGATGGAATAGGATCGTAATCTCTCAATTGAATGATGTTATGATTTGCATTTAGAATAGAAATATACCTAAGTGCCCTATTTGGTTCAATTTTGGGATCAAATATGAATGAAACTAGTTCTCACATCCCTGCTCAACAATGTAGTTGTGGGCTAAGTTAGATAGTTGATTACAAGTTTGAAAGGCCATAGTCATAAAATCAAACCCGTGGACCAACAACTAAGATAACTAACCTAACCAATGAAGTTATATAGGTTAGTATGATTGTTCAGAGTGCCACAACCCTTGGTTTCTCCCCATTCTTGTTCAAGAACCTTTAATTTACTGTATTGTTTACTTTACTTTCAGCTTATAACTCTGAAAATCTTTTGGTTACTTTAGCACTTGCTTAATCTTGATAGATGAAATAGGGTTTAATAGTTGTTTAACATAAGTCCCTGTGGGATGAATATATTTTATAGGGCCATTTTATTACTTGGTGGACCGCATACACTGGTGTGTGCACTTGGATGCAACAATATACACCATGTAGTGTCATATTCCACAAAATAAGTAGTCCACCATCTTATCCACAATCTATGCAACAATTAGAATTTAAAGGGCATTGAATAATAATAGGTTTAACTTTACTAGGTTAATATTTTTAGAAAATTGTATAGGTTTGTAGAAACTAAAAGAAATTAACTGAAGGCATTAGTATCTAATCAATAAAAGCCCTAATTTATTATATTCTTATTGGGCTATCGGTTTACCCAATAACCTAATATGAAAAAACCAAAACCTAACCATTAACCTAATAATAAAATTTACAAAACCAATCATTAACCTGGTAAAAATAAACCAATAACATTTTCATCCGTTTGATTTATTGATTGGTTTGGGTTTAGCACACCCATAACTAAAACTCGTAAATGGTCACTATATAGCATATGTCGGACTCAAATAAAAATTGATAGTAAAAGTAAACTAGATATTATAGAACTCAAATCGAAACACAAAAGTTAAAATCAATAGTAACACCCTAAGTTTTGATGTATCCCAAATCCATTTAGTTGATATAATCTAATTTAAGCAATCAAATCCTCTAAGGTAGGATTTGATTCCAATTATCTATCCTGAGGGCATTATCTAAGGTCAAACACTATGCTACCCAATGTAATTGAGTTAAATATGTGAAACAAAGCATAAGTCAGCCCTCGATCCCATGTAATAGCCTAAGTAAGAAGATAACTGATTACTGAAGTTAAAAAGGGACACTATTCTAAGTATTCTATCTAGAATAAATAATGAGGCCCACTACCATACCCTGATAACCCAACCTAAGGTAAGCACCTGTTTGAAATTTGGCTAAGGCTACTCAAATCCAGTTCCAAGGAACTGAAAAGGCTAAGTCTAATCCTAAAGGATAATTGTATACTAAAATAAGAGAAAAAATGCCAAAATTCTACACGAAAGGGCCCCTAACTTAATAATTTAATCAATAAATGCTAAAATAGCAACTAACCTACTCATACCTAGATCAATACTACACAAATACCATAATGAAACATAGTCCTGAAGAAAAGTAATCCTAGACTATATAGGCGTCGCCGAAAACTTGTATAATCTGCTACTTCATAGCTTGCCCCTTCTAAGAAGCCTCTGACTATTTCCACAACATCAAAACAATGATTTACACGTCAAGATGAGAACATGATGCCCATATTGTGTATTAGTGCTCATGATAAAAAATCAAACTAAAATCCCATATGGGGTCCTCTTATAAAATCACAAAATTTAAATTGTCACTGCATCCCTCTTAGATCAAGGATCATTTTGCCCCAAAATGGGCTTAATTCAAGACTCAATCAGTCCCAAATAAGCCCCACAAAGTTCGAAGAAACAAGGATTTCATCTACTAATTTAAATAGAAATCTATTGGATATTTATGAAATTAGTAGAAGAAGATGATCAAAAAAAGGCCCCAACACGATCCCAGCTTTAATTTGACGATCTCCCTCTAGTCTAGAGCTCTCAATTATCTCCAATAGAGTTTATACTTATGGAAAGTGCTGAAATTTATGAAAAGAGATGAGTGTTTGTGTGTGCCTGTGTTTTTGTGTGTGTGTGTCCGTACGCGCACACGCTCACCAACAATGGTCGCTTTAGTAGTTATATAATCACTAAAGTGTGGCTAAGTGGTCTTAATGAACCAGACTCAGCCGGCCAACCTCCGTTAAAATGGTTTAGTGTCGTTAAAGTAGTTGTTTCTCTAGTGGTCCCAAGCTCTAAAGCAACTGCACCATAGATTTGGGCTCAAGATAAATTTTGTTAAGTCCTAATGGACTTTGATCGGGTGCTAGGTATTGGTTCACAATCCTGTGAATACAAAAAACTCTGCTACATTAAAAAATTTGGCATTCCTAACTCAATAAAACTGTCTAGATTTCTATCTGGGGTAATTTTGACAAAATATGGGTCCCACACCCAAGGCTTCAGTTTTCACTAAAATCCACCTAATAGTCCAAAATGAGTCTAGATGCCTCAAGACCCAAACCAAGGGTTCTCCTAGCCTAAAAATTACATTTTATTGATATAGAAACTATCATAATTGTCATCCAAGGTTGTTTACCTAAACTCTTGGCATGAAACCTGTTTCTGAACTTCAAAAGCTCCAAAATACCAAAATAGCTCTAAAAATCGAGCAAACTACTTTATAGATAGTTTGTCAGTCCCAACAAGTCATAAATGACTTAAGCAGCCAAAGAAAGTTATAAACATAGAAAGGGCACAAAATGCTAAAACTGAACTAGAGGGTCATTGCAATATCCACTACTAAAAGGTCTTTTGTCCCCAAAAAGTAAGGGATCAATAAGTAATTGAGGGCTCAAATAGGTAGGGATTCAAGGTCTGCATCTAACGCTATCACAAGTAGCCTCCTCAACTAGATGGTGCCTCTACTAAACCTTAACCATAGGAATCTATCTAGAATGTTGTCACCTAACTTCTCTTGCTAGGATAGATATTAGTTCCTCAATAATGGTCAACCTCTCATCCAATTGAACCATATCCACTAAAGCATATTACACTCATTTAGAATATAACGTGCAGCATAGATACATGTAAAACTAGAGAGATGGCTTAAAATATAAAAGGAAAAGCTAACTTATAAGATACCTCCAGAACTATCTTCTTGAACCTCAGCATGCCCTTCATGGGCAATACTCGAAGAAAGACCCAATCACTAAAATTAACACTCAATGTATAAAGACTACGGACAATATAGCTCTTCTTCTTACTGTGATATGTGCGTTGCCTTTCTAAAATCACTTGAACCATATCTAAAGACTCACATAGCAAATTATTTCACCGGGCCTAACCATTGAAGATGCAAAACAACGAATTAGAGATCAATAATGCCTACCATAGAAAGCCTCAAACGGTGCCATCTAAATACTTGAATGGTAGTTTTTATTATCAATAAACTCCACTAAGGATAAAACCTGCTCCTATAGACCCCAAAAGCCCATCATATATTGTAACGAACTAAGAGTACACCTTGGATGCCAAATAGTGCTTACAGCCCTAAAGGACCACAAGATAACCCAAGTTAGTACCTACTATGAGTACTGAATAAAATAACAAAGAATATGTGAAGAATTGAATTGGAAACACCATATGGCTTTAGAAATTAAATATCAATACTGAATCATAGTTTAAAACGTCTGAAACATACTATCAATACTGATAAAACAAATAATAATAACGATTGAAAATCAAATATCTATTTGTGGTAATCTGAAAATCTCTAAACTTACTGAAGGTGGAATTTATTGGACAAGCCCCCAACTAACTCTGAATGACTCAATAACTGAACTTCTAACATAACTAAGTAAAAGATAACTTATCCTCGAAGGATCAGGACTCACCACTATTATTTTTGCTGATGGACGAGAAAGTCTAGGTGCAGTTAGGAGTCTGAGCATTCGAGCCTATGAAATGAGACATCATAGCACAAGAAATAAGTATGCATTCAATACTTTGAATGTACTGGTATGCTAAATGAGGTTAGGCTAGTATAGATGGCTCATATGCATGAATAATAACTAATTGAATAAATATTATAAAATAACTGATGTATAGTATGCGAGGAAACTGTAAAATCTGAGAATGTATCACCAAGCACATCATATGATACTGGGATAGTCTATAAAATAAAATACTAAATGACTAATAACTACATGCCCAAGTCAAGCATGCCTAGAAACTAAACTCTGAACTGAGACTGTGGGAGGTATTATCTAATCGTGTGCCCCAATCAAAGATAAGTAGGGTCTAACCTATAACACCTGTTGGAAGGGTGTCAGTACCGCACCACGGGTACAAATAATGGCTATGTGGATCCATTGAGTAAAGTCCCAAAGGACTAAAGACTCGCCCTCTAGTAGCAGGTGCTCTACTGAGATATATGTTAACCTTCAACTTGCAGGTTAACATCTCTAACCTACACTAGCTAAGTAGTTCTGGAATGCAGGGACTGCGAGTAAAGGTCACACCTTCAACTGGTAGGTGAGTCCCCATCCCTAGGTTCGCTCGGTGTTAAACCCTACTCCCAACTAAACTGACTTCAACTACTAGACTGAGCTAAACTTACATAATATAATGATTGGACTGATAATACTCTAATATTTTCAAAACCATTCTTAAAATACTGAAACTAAGTAAACAGATAAGTTTTTGGGTATTCATAACCCAAAGACTCAATAGCAATAACAACAAGACCATGCTAAAACATTAAAGACATGACAAGTAGTCACTATTCAAAACTCATTCCTTTGGACATTTCATCAAACACTTGCAATTCATGGTTTAAACATGGGGATAGCTTGAACATGTAAAGATAGCATGGTTTTAATACTAAAATCACCAATTAAGGCTTAAATCAGTGAACAAGCACCATTAAAAATGTGTAGGGTTTAATAACAACAATAATTACATGCAAACATGATATAAAATCGAGGTTCATGGAAATTCAAGGGTAAAATTCATGATAACATAAGTAAAAACATAGATTTAAAACTTAAAATTCGGTTCTTAGACTCCATGGGTTAAAAACACCCATGGATGAACATTTAACATACCTTAATTATAGAATTTCTGAAGGTTCTTGGTAGTTTTCTTGAAAGTTAGGCTTGATTCTTGAAGGGGCTAAGGCTTGTTCTTAAGAGAGAACTACTTTCTTGGAGAGAAATTATGAATAATGGGGCATACAAAGCCTTTTGGGTTTTTATTTTACTTTTTGGACTGATTTGGGTAAGGAAAATGACAAGACTACCCTTGGGAAATTAAAATTCATAACTGAAGCGTCAATTGGGCCTTCCTCGTGATGCGCCAAGGCTATTATCGTGATTCCGCCGTGATATGGTGAAATTGCGGTACTTGTTCGAATCTGACAATTGTCATTTTTAATTTCACCATGATGCGGTGAGGTGACAACTGCTATAGCCACCGTGATGCACCACAATCACTGTGAGCTACTGTTTTGGAAATCTAAATGTGGTCCAATCCTCATCCAAAAAACCCAAAACTTACTCGAAACGTGCCCCTTACACCCCTGAACATAAATCAACTCACAAACTTATGTATCCGGGATGGGAAGGTCACTTTAAAAATCAATGAAGTTAAGAGGACAAAAAATAAAACTAAGTCTCCAACACTTATCCAAATGTTCAAGTTCTAAGCCTCTTGTACATGTACTATGGGCTGAATTGAGCTAAGATAATTATGGGGTATTATAATAGCTCCCCCTTGGGAATATTCGTCCTCCAATGTGATTGATTAAGCTGAGAATTTAGAGGTGTTGATATTACATACTGATTATGAATAACTAAAAACATGATTACATGACTGAGTCTGAAACATGGTGACTGACTGAATTGATTTGTGAATGCATGCAATGACATGAACATGATTATATAGCTAGAATTGAGAATGAAAATAAGATCTCTAGGTAAAACTGTAACCTTGAGCTGAGTCTGAGTTTGTGGAGAAATGGTGAGGGAACTTAGCACGCATGTCTGCTTCTACTTCCCATGTAGCTCCCTCAACAGACTGATTCCTCTGAAGAACTTTGACCAAGGGAAATTTGTTGTTCCTTAGTCTGCAAATCTGGCAATTTAACATTTTAACTAAGAGTTCTTTGTAAGAAAGGTCGTTCTGAATATCTAAGATCTCTAAAGGAACAACGACAGTTGGGTCACCAATACACTTCTTTAATAAAGAAATATGGAACACAAGATACATTGATGTCAAATCTACAGGAAACTTAAGCTCATACGCTACCTTCCTAAAATGACTCAAGATCATAAAAGGGCCTACATATAGGGGATGAGCTTCCCCTTTCGAGAAATCTCTTCAGCCCCTTCATGGGAAAGATCTTCAAATATACAAAATCACCAATCTCAAATTCAAGATCCTTTCTCCTCACATCTACATAAGATTTTTGTAGGCTCTAGGCTATCTTAAGCCTCAACCTAATTAGCTGAACTTTCTCCAAAGCATCAAATACTAAATCTAGCCATATCAATATTGTCTCACCTATCTCAAACTAATCAATAGGAGATATACATCTCCTCCCATAGAGAGCCTCAAATGGAGCCATCAAAATACTAGAATGATAGTTGTTATTCTAGGAAAACTCAATCAATGGCAAGTGATCATCCCAACTACTCTTAAAGTCGATAACATAAGCTCTCAACATATTATCTAAGGTCTGAATGGTGCTCTCTTCCAGGTTATCTATCTAAGGGTGAAAGGTTGTATTAAGACGAACTTGGGAACCAAGATCCTTCTGAAAAGCCTTACAAAAGTAAGAGGTAAATTAAGTATCCCTATCTGAAATAAAGGACAACAGGACTCTATGCAATCTAACCAACTCTTTAATTTAGATCTTGGCATAATCATTGGCTGAATAAGAAGTATGGACTGGTAAGAAATGGGCTAATTTGGTCAACCTGTTCACAATTACCCAAATCAAATCATGCTGACAATGAGTACGAGATAAACCCGTCTCAAAGTCCATGTTTACCTCTTCCTACTCCCAAGTGGGAATACTGAACTCCTGTACAGTTCCACTAGGACTTTGATGTTCAACCTTAACCTACTGACAATTAGCACACTTGGCTACAAACTTTTCTATATCCCTGTTCGTATGGCTCCACCAATAGATTTCTCACAACTCACGATAAATATTAGTATCTCCTAGGTTAATAGAGTAACACACACCATACACTTCTATGAGAATCCACTTCTCAAATTGCCTACACACGGCACACATAGTCTACCCTGGAATGCAACACACCATCTCTCCCTTTCGAGAAAAACCTCTACTTTCTGATCTCTGACTGACTCCTTCAACTTAAATAAGCTAGTATATTTATATTGCTTTTCTTTCACTTTGACAACCAAAGAAGATTCCAAACTATTCTAAACTCACACACTACCCTCAGCTGAGTCAACCAAACGAATGCCTAAACTAGCCAACGGATGATACTCCTGAACTAACTTCTTCTTATCACTTTTGACATGAGCAACACTACCCATAGACAATCTACTAAGGGCATTTTGCACTACATTGGCCTTGCTCGGATGATACAAAACACTCATATCAAAATCTTTCAACAATTCTAACCACCTTCTCTAACAGAGATTTAACTCTCTCTGTGAAAACTTATACTGTAAACTTTTATGATCCGTGAACCCATCAACATACACCCCATATAGATAATGCCTCTAAATTTTTAAGAAAAAACCAACAGTTGCTAACTCAAAATCATGGGTAGGATAATCTTTTCATGGGGCTTAAGCTGTCAAGAGACGTAGGCTATGACCTTACCTCTATACATCAAAACATAATCCAAACCAACTCTGGAAGCATCATAATAAACAATAAACCCATCTGAACTATCGGGCAATGTCAAAACTAGGGCTGAGGTGAGTCGAGTCTTCAACTCCTGGAAACTCTTCTCATAAGAATTCGACTACTAAAATTTGACTTTCTTCTGAGTCAATCTGGATATGGTGGATGCAATAGCCAAAAACCCTTCAACAAACCATCTTTAATAACCCAACAAACCCAAGAAACTCCTGATGTCTGATGGAGAAATAGGTATAGCCTTGTTTCTCACTTCTTTGGTCTTTTGAGGGTCAAATCTAATGCCATAATCAGAAATAATATGACCAAGGAAAGCTACTAATATTATCCAAAACTTGTACTTACAGAATTTGGTGAACAACTGATGGGCTCTAAGAGTTTGCAATACTATTCTGAGATGGTTTGCATGATTATTTTTATTACAAAAATAGATAAAATATTATCTATTAAGACTATCACGAACATGTCCAAGTACTACTTGAACACTCAGTTCATCAAGTCCATGAAATATGCTGGGGTATTTATTAGACCAAAGGATATCACTAGGAACTCAAAGTGACCTTATCGAGTTCTGAAAGTTGTTTTAGGAATGCCACATTCTCTAACTCTAGGTTGATAATAGATGGATCTGAGATCTATCTTAGGGAAATAACTGGTACTCTGAAGTTGGTCGAGAAATTCATCAATTCTAGGGAGTGGGTACTTATTCTTGATAGTGACTTTGTTCAATTAACGGTAATCGATGCATTTTCTAAGGGAACCGTCTTTCTTATGCACAAAGAGGAATAGAGCGCCCTTTGGGAAAACACTGGGCCTGATGATTTCCTTATCTAAGAGATCTTTCAACTATTCCTTTAACTCTCTAAGCTTTGCTGGAGCCATTCTGTAGGGTGGAATAGAGATAGGTTGGGTATCTAGAAGAAGGTCTATTCCAAACTCAATTTTCCTTTTGAGAGGGACTCTGGGAAGATCTCAGGGAATACATCTGGGAATTCCCTTACTATTTAAACTGACTACAGACAAGGAGTACTGGATTAGAGTCTTTAACTCGAACAAGATGGTAGACACACCCTTTGAATATCATTTTCCTTGCTCTAAGGTACAAAAAAACTAACCCCTAAGTGCTGAAGTACTGTTCCTCCATTCAAGGACTGGTTCATTTAGAAAATAAAAATGAACAACTCTATTTCTACAATCAATTAAGGCATAGCATGAGTGGAGCTAATCCATGTCAATAATGATATCAAAATCAGTCATTTCTAACTCTACAAGATCAACTGAGGTGACTTTTGGGGATATAATTATCGGACTGTTCTTGCATACCTGCCTAGTAACAATAGAGACACCTATTGGGGTAGACACTAAGAAGGGTTCTGCTAAAGTCTCAGGACTAAAACCAAAATTAATAGCTATGTAAGGAGTTATAAAAGAAAAAGAAGCTCTGGTATCTAATAAAGCATAAACAAGTAAATAAAAGACCTTTAATGTACCAATAACCATATCAGGAGAACTTTCTTGATCCTATCAGGACTAAAGTGTATACAATCTATTTGGGCGCTGACCACTGGTGGCACAGGAAGTGGCACCCTGCTGAGTTGGGCAACCGGAAAAAACTAGGGGTACGACTGGACTGACCCTGTTGACCACTCTATGGGCAATCTCTGACCCTATGGCCTAGATAGCCACACCCAAAGCATACATCACTACCAACTCTACACATACCCTGATGGTTTCTACCGCATTTCTGGCAAAAAGGATTTGTGCGACCACTGTTTACACTTCTCTAAGGCTTAGGGCCTGGCACCCTAACCCGATTATCATTTTTGAACTTTGGAGCTAGTGACTAGCTTAATATGGACCTGGGGAAGAAGATTTTTGATAGAATTGAGGGTGTTTACCACCCGTCAACCTCGGCTAATCAAAATTAAAGCTACCCATTCCAGCTCTCTTATTCTTCCTCTCTTTTTCCTTAAGCTTCTGGTCCTCAATCTGTTGATCATGGACTATCAACCTAGATAAGTCCATCTTCTTAATTAACATCGTAGTCCTACACTTCTTAACCATACTATCAGCTACACCAGAGACAAACTTACTCATCTATACCTATCACCAGACACCGCATTAGGACCATACCTGGCTAACCAAGTTAACTTAAGGGAATACTCTTTCACACTCATGTTTTCCTTCCTTAAGTTAATAAACTCCTTCACCTTAGTTCCTTTAAATCCAAGGGAAAGAACTTATTTGGAAAGTTTATTGCAAACTCTTCCCATTCAACAGGCCCTGCATCTGCCTCTTTATCTCCCTTCCACTATTTATAACAGGTGTAAGCAACTTTATACAAGTGGTAAGCACCCAAATCTAAACTCTCGTTAGAATTTACACCCATAATATCAGTTACCTTCTAAACTATGTTGAGGAAATACTATGGATCCTCATCAAACTTAGATCCCAAAAATAGAGGAGGGTTCTTTCGAGTGAAGTCCTAAATCCTAGCTGCGGTAGTATAAGCCACTGAAATAGAAAGGATGGAAATCAACTAATTATTTTGGGCTTTTATTATGTAAGATAAAGTATTAAATCTAGATCATAATTTAGCAAGCATGGGAGACAAGCTCGTTCAAAGGATCTTTCTGAATAGGTGGAGGTGCAGGCTCATTTGTGTTTTTCCTTTCGTTATTCTTTCTGGGAGGCATGTTCTGTAAACAAAAACAAGATTGAAAATAGAAAGATAGTTTAAGTTGATCTCATGATCACTTGCACTACATGATTGCTAAAAAAAAAAAGAGAAACCTTGCCTAGAATATTTTGTAGCCTGTTGTCCATAAGTGTGGCGCGCTTCACACCCATGCACAAAACTCTACTATACGTGGTTTTCATACTCCCTAGGACACGTTAAGAACTTAGGATCTGATACCAACTTTGTAATGCCCCTAGAGTACACCCTATATGCCACACGGTGCTTACATACCTGAAGGACCACAAGCTAACCCATGTTGGTACCAACTATGAGCACTAAAAAAAATAATAAAGAACATGTACGAAATTTAATTGGAAATTCCATAAGGATTTAGCAACTAAAAATCAATATTGAATCATAGTTTAAAATATCTAAAACATACTGTCAATACAGATAAAACAACTGATAATAATGACTGAAACTGACTATCTGTCTATACTAGTTTGAAAGACTCTAAACTGACTGAATGTGGAGTTGATGGGATAATCCTCCAACTAACTCTTACTAACTAAATAACTGAACTGCTGACATAACTAATTATAAGATAACCTATCCTCGAAGGATGAGGACTCACCACTGTTGTTGATGCTGACAGACTTAAAATTCTAGGAACAGTTACCAACCCAAGCATCCGTACCTATGATATTAGACATCATAGTGCAAGAAACGAGTATGCTGTTAGTACTTTGAATGTAATGGTATGCTAAATAAGGTTAGGTTGGTATGCATGTCTTATATTCATGAATAATAATGGACTAAATAAATAGCATGACATAACTGATGTATAGTATGCAAGAAAACTATAAAATCTAAGAATGTATGACGAAGCATATCATATGATACTGGATAGTTGGTAAACTAAAATACTGAACTAATGATACTAAACGACTAATAACTATATGCCCAAGTCAAGCAAGCCTGGAAATAAAACTCTAAACTAAATATTGAACTAAGACTGTGGGAGGTATCATCTAACCAACATTCCCCAATCTAAGAGGGATCCAAAAAATAACCCCAGTTGGAAGGGTGTCAGTACCATGCCACGGGTACTAATAATAGCTGTGTGGATCTACTGAGTGAAGTGCTGAAGGACTAAAAAGTCACTGTCTACTGGCAGGTGCTCTAGTAAGATATATGTTAACCCTCAACTGGCAGGTTAAAAGGTCTAACCTACACTGGCTACATAATTTTGGAATGGAGGGACTGCGACTAAAAGTCACACCCTCAACTATCAGGTGAACCCCCATCCCTGGGTTTGCTCGGTGCTAAATCCCACTCCCAACTAAACTAGCTTGAATTACTGGATTAAGCTGAATTTACTAACATGATATAATGTCGGGAATGATAATACTCTAATATATTCAAAACCATTCTGAAAATACTGAAACTACATAAAAATCTAAATTTTTGAATATTCATAAACCCCAAGACTCGATAGCAATAACAACAAGGTCGTGTTAAAACCTTAAGGATATGATAAATAGTCACTATTAAAAACTCATTCCTTTGGACATTTCATCAAACACTTGCAATTCATGGTTTAAATATGGGGATAGTTTTAACATGCAAAGATAGCATAGTTTCTATACGACAATCACCAATTAAGGCTTAAATCAATGAACAACCACCATTCAAAATGTGTATGGTTTAGTAAAAACAACAATTGCATAAAAACATGATAGTTTTAACATGCAAAGATAGCATAGTTTCTAACTGGAATGCCAACTGGGCCTTCACAGTGATACGCCAAGGCTATCATTGTGATTCCACCGCGATGCGGTGTAATCACAGTGACTTACTAAAATTTGACAACTATCAAATTCAACTTCACCGCGATGACGTGAGGTGACCACCGCTATAGCCACCGTCATGCACTACAATCGCAGTGAGCTGTTGTTTTTGAAATCCAAATATGGTCCAAACCTTATCTAAAAAATCTGAAACTTACTCAAGACATCCCCTTTACACCCCTGAACATGAATCAACTCGCAAACTTACGTCTTGAGGTCGGGAAGGTCACTTTAAAAATCAACAAAGTTAAGATGCCAAAAAATAAAACTATGTCACCAACACTTAGCTAAATTTTTAGGTTCTAAGCCTCTTGTTCATGTACTATAGGCTGAATTGAGCTAAGACAATTACGGGTATTACGCATATGCATAGAGCATATACTCTAAAATCTGAATCATCCACTCTGACTGCCCATTATTTTAGGGATTAAAAGTGGTGCTTAGGTCATCCTTGGCTCATGATTCTTTTTGAAAATCCCTCTAGAAGCTAGAGGTTAATTTAGAGCCACTATCTAAACTAATAGATATAGGAGCCTCATGAAGGAGAAACACCTCCCGAACATAGGTACGAGCCAACCTCTCAGAATATAAAAAGTCTGAATATAGATGAAATAATCAAAATTGGTCGATAGATCCACCATGACCCAAATGTTATCAAAAACTAGAGAAGTGGAAGACAAACCACCCATGAAGTCCATGATAATCTTCTCTTATTTCTACTCGAGAATGGGTAATGTTCAAAGTAAATCACCAGGTCTTAGATGCTCTACCTTCACCTATTGATAACATAGGCACTAAGACATAAATTAAGTTATATCTCTCCTTATACCGCTCCACCAGTAATGCAGCCTCAAGTCTCTATAATCTTATATTTCCCAGGGTAAATAGAATATCTGGAACTATGAGCCTTCTAAAGTATCAACTGAATAAAATAACCTACCCTCAAAACACAAATATGGCCATCAAATATCATAATTCCCCCGATATCTAAGGTATCCCTCTTGGAATCAACTCTAAACACCTCGAAAATGCCATATAATTAGCTACCCTGTAATTATTGGCCCCAAATCTTCTCAAGTAAGGTATACCTAGACTCAACACAAGAAACAATCCTCCCAGGTTTTGAAATATCAATTCAAACCAAAATATTGGTTAAGGATTACATTTCCATGGACAATGGTTTCTCAAAAATTAAAATGAAGACTAATCTTTCCATACTCACCACCTTTTGACTCAAGGTATCTACTACTATATTTTCCTTGCTCAAATGGTATAGAATATAGGTATCATAGTCCTTTAACAACTCAATTCACCATGCCCATACTTAACTAATATCCCTTTAAGTCATAATGTACTGAATACTATGTTAGGCAGTGAAAATCTTACAATTAGGCTTATTTATACACTTAAGAGTAGTTATCTAGGCAAATTTAGCTTAGTTTTGAGAATAACTTAGTGTGATTCATAAAGTATAAAGTGTGTCATAGTGTATTTATGTGATCAAATAAATTTTTAGAGTGTTTAAGGTACATTTGAAACAATTAAATGGTCAAAAGAATCAAATAGTGTTTAGACGAGAAAACTAGCTAAGCTAGCCTACACTATGCTTGTTCTAGAGTATGTAAATGAACTTTATTGTGTTGTATGTCCTAATGTTTGTTTTGATTTGTTATAGGAGAATATTTGAGGATATTTATAATCTAAATTAATTCCAAAAAAAGCCACAATGATTGTGGAAACAAGGAGCAAGAAGACGAGAATAAGAGAATAAAGATTTGGCGAAACCTCCCCTTATGGGGGTAGCAATGCGTTGCACCCCCTATAGCATGGGAGGAATACATTATACACACCCCTTAATTAAGTGTTACACTTCTTCATCCATACTATATTCTTGTGATGGACCCCGCTTGTCCATGTGGTGCAACCTTACTTCCCCTCCCTCCTAAGAAAAGGTCTAAAAATGGTCTTTTCCTTGGTTTAAGTTGGGGGAAAAGTGGTCATGATTATAATTCATTTGGGAATGATGATGGATGACCTAAAGGACTAAATAATGATTACTTATCTACATTTATAATAGATCAGGGGAACAACACACATTTGGACAGAGAAGAAGTCAACAAGGGCTCTACATTAGGGTTTTTCTTCCTTCAACTTAGATTCTTGTATTTATACTTATGAATTCATTGATTGTGATTCTTTGTGTGATAGATGTGTATAAAATCCATGTTTTTAGCGTTGAGTCTATGAACATGATTACTTAATATTCATTCAAGATGGTTCATGTTAAATATCATATTTGGTTATTCTTATATTCTTGAACACACTATTCTATTGATTCATGACCTTTAGAAAACCAATATTTCTTTTGTGATCCAGGAAGAAGTAACATTAGATTAGTGTAATACCCCAAACTTTCTTTAAGTCAAATCTAGTCTCCAAAAAAGTTAGTGATGATTTCCTAAATGGTTAATGTCTAAATTAGATAGAATTCCCCAATTTCGAATTTTACCATGTGGAAAATTGAATAAGCTTTCCAACAATACTAATTTCATCCAAATTAGGTATCGGAGTAAAAATTTATGGGCATTTTACAAAGAACTGTCAGAACTATCCAAAAGCGACGGTTAGGCAGACGGACCATCAAGCTAGCGACGGACCGTCACCCAAGCCATCACGACTAAGGGAGTAAACTTGAATTCTGGTCAAGTGCGACGGTCAGGACCGATGGACCATCGAGCCAGCGACAAACCGTTGCCCAAACCATCGCAGATGAGGCAGGAAGTTTAGGTTTTGGGCAAGTACGATGGTCAGGCCAGTGGACTGTCGAGCTAGAAATAGACCATCGCCCAAACCATCGCGAATAAGGTAGTGAACCTGTCTTCTGGCCAAGTGTGATGGTCAGGACCGATGGACCATCAAACCAGCGAAGGACCATCACCCAAACCGTTGCCGCTTTCGATCAGCGATTTTAAGCCATTTTTAAAAGGGTATTTGGGTCTTTTTCCACCCGTTTTGACCCCTAATTATACCAGAGCACATAACTTCATTACTCATCCATAACACCAAATTAGGGTTTCTTTGAAAGATCAATCCCCAAGAACAAGAAACCCTAGGTGTCTAATCCCAAGGCAAGAATTCAAGCTTTTCTCCACCAATCTTGAAGAATCATCCACCCAAGTATGTAAAGTGTTGATTCATGGGTTTTTTTCACCCATAAAGCTCAAGAATCCTATTTTAAAATTATGAATTGTGATTTCCATGTGGTGAGTTGATTTTAATTATGTTGATGTGGTTGTATGAATCCCAAGTTGGAGTCTTTATGTACTGTTTATAAAATTATGCTAGTATGTGGGTTTGGAAATTTTTAAATTGAGTTGATTAAAGTAACCATGATGTATGAACTAGTGTATATTCCTAAGACTAAGGTCGTGTATGAAATGTCTTTGATAAAATGCCCAAGAGAATAAGAATCATGCTTTATGACTCAATTATGACCAAATTGATGAACCTATGCTTTACCCTTATGTTCAAAATGACTTCCATGTTATTGTTCTGCATTGAAATTCTTTGATGGATTGTTTAGGAGATTATCCCTATAAAATTATAACATGTTTATATGCATTCCTATTCAGGTACCAAACCATGATAATCAAGTGCCTTATGAAATTCCCCAATGATTATATTATGGATTGTTTATTATGTTCGTGAGTCCAGGTAGTGTGATGTCTTGTCAGTTTTATGATAACAAGTCCTGGGGGTACTTGTACCTGAAAATTTAGTTGTGTACCTAGAGTTGTGTTAGTTTTCAAGATACTCTCTATTAAGCCATGTTCAATAGAATTCAGTCAGTCTCATGACTTAAGAAAACTCAGTAATCTCAGCCAGTTATCAGATCTCAAAATATTTCGTCAGTCAATAGAACTCAGTAAACCCAGTCCAATCAGTTCAATATAATTAATTTAGTGTCTAATCAGATAGGAGTAGGATTCAGCATCGAGTGAGCCCAAGGATAGGAACTCACCTGCGAGTAGAGGGTGCGATTCTTAGAAGCAATCGTTGCACTCCAGAACTATGTATCCTGCATAAGTTGAGATATCTAACCTGTTAGATGAGGGTTGATGAGGTGACTCAACCTATAAGATGAGGTTCCGACCATTCTCCTTAGAGTACCTTTTAGATGAGGGATTCCTCACAGCTTGTCCTTAACTGTGGCGCAGTATTTACACCCTTCCAATTAAAGTTACAAATTGGACCCCTACTCAATTATATTATCACATTTGGGGCATGTCAGTTAGCTGACTACTTCCCAGAGTTATAGTCTTAGTCTCAATAATAGAACTCAGATAGTTCTACAAAATTCAGGACTGTCAGATACAGATACCCAGCTCAATACGGAACCCAGCCAGTTCCATCAGAAATAGGACTGTCAAACACAGTCATTCACACTATAGTATATCAGTTATACAAAAATTATGTTATCAGTATTCAAATTTAGTGATGTCATGATCTTAGTTATAGTTCACGTATTTATGCATGTGTTCTCACGTTTATGTTATTCAGTCAGTTAGTAATGTCCATGCATATAAACCCCTTGCATTCAGCCTACCTCACTTACATACCAGTACATTCAATTGTACTGACACATTTGCGCTATGGTGTTTTTATACTCTAGGTTCATAAGCACGAGCTCCAGAGCATCCTTAGTAGATCAGACATTCAGCAACCAGACTAGCAGTGAGTCCTCATCATTCAAGGATAGCATGATTATTTTATTACTTTATTATTTTAGTAGTTCGGAGTTAGTTGGGGACATATCCCATCAACTCCATAGTTTTTAGACAGTTTAGAGGCTTCCAGACTATAGCATGTTCAGATAGTTATTTCAGTTTTATGTTGGTATTGATATATCATATTTCAAGATGTTATGTTTTATTAGATATTTGAACCTTATGGCCTTTCATCCTTTTTTCTGCATTTATACAGTATATTATATAGTTCCCAGTTATAGATATCAGACATGAGTTAGCTTGTGGACCTTTGGGGTCATGAGCACCGTGTAGAATTCTAGGTACCAAATTTGGGGTGTTACAATTAGTACATGGAACATAAGTAATGGGTTCTCACATTTTAGAAAAATTAAAGAGAAGATTCATTGTTAGGATAGGAAAATACCTAATTTTCCCCATTTATCTCAAATAATGGATGAAATATAAATTCATTTGAATTAGTTCCCTCATCCCCGCTCAATGATGTAGTTTTGAGGCCAATTTAAATAGAAAATTAAAGGATCAAAATACCATAATCATGATATTAACATTGTGAATCAACAATCAAGATAGATAACTTAACCAATGAGATTGTATAGCTTCATATGAATGTTCACGATGACTAGACCCTGGAGCTCTCCAAATTATTATTTACAACACTTTAAAATGTTGTTATTGTTCGTTGTTACTTTTGACATAGTAAAATTCAAACTCTTGTTGGTTACAAATCAGACTTATTTAACTTTAATATTAATACTTAAATTGGATTATCTGCTCCATGCCAAGTCCCCATGGGATTGATATTCGGCTTGAAAGAACTAATTTATTACTTGCACGACCATATAGACTTATGTGTGTAGTTAGAAGCAATCAAATATTTTGCATCATTGTCAAGGACTAGAAACATTAACAACATTCTAACTTTAATTCTACTATTAAATTTGTAATGTGTTAACAATGTGGCATTAGCTATTAAATTTGCAGGTATAGGTTTAAATCTTAAGTAAGTTGGCAAGGTAAAAGGAGTTGGTTGAACCATATCCTAAAACTAAGTGACACTTGCAACAATTGAGGAGAGACGAAATGCTTATATATACCCAATCCCATAATTTTAATAATATGAGACTATTCCTCCAGTATTGGGTGATGAACAACTAGCTCGTAAGATATTGTACAAAGTGTCAATCCCTCTCATAACTAATATGACATCCAGTATCCAAAAACCAGATGCATTAGATAAATTGAGAATAAACAGAACATGGTGCAACTATTGCACACAAGTTGAAAGTTCACAAGTCTGTCCCATTAGGATCCACAAGTTCATCTGTCACAAGTCTGCTACTAGAGAATATGTTTCACCATAATCAACACCTGGACGCTGCAAGAAACCTTTTGCAACAAGTCGAGCTTTATAACGGCTAATACTTTCATCAGAGTTGTATTTAATATGAAAAACTCACTTAGACCCGAAGGGTTTGGCTTGAGAATTTATTAGTACAAGAGACCATGTGCCTTGACTCGTAAGTGCTGATAGTTCTTTATTCATGGTAGCACGCTATTTAGGATCTTTTAATGCTTGGTTAACACTCCTAGGTTCAATAAGTTTGGGAATTAAACTAGAGGAAAAAAATGATCTGATACGCTTGGGTTTGCTAATGGTATTTGAGGGAATGGCTTGCAATTTAGAAGGTTGTGTGGCAGGGAATAATTCGGGTTTAGGATTTAAGGTAGAACTAAGACAAAGTCTTTTAATTAGCTTACTAATATTGTTTTTAGAACGGGTAACCATAGGATGATCTGGTATAGGGGCAGAACAAGGAATGGAGGAACCAGAGTAGCAAAAATCATACCTAAAAAGGATACAGTGGAGTGCTCATGCTCATCTGATGAAGAGCGATTGTTGGTGGCAGCCTTATGAGAGGTACTTCCTGAATCCGATATTGTGGATATATCATGAGAAGAGTTAGCCGATGGACTTGATACAAAAGGAATAGTATAATAAGAGGGAACCCATATATCAATACTGTTAGAATCAGGTCGATTGACCTTAATTTCCATAGATAAATATGGAAAATGATGCTCCACAAAGTCCACGTGCCTGGAGACATACATCCTGTACTTCAAAGGATCAAAATAAACATAAGCACTTTGATTTTGCGAGTATCCAAGAAAAAAACATGGGATGGAGCGAGGTTCTAATTTGTTTTGATTATAAGGACTTAACCATGGGTAGGACAAACAACGAAAGACCCAAAGCTTGGTATAGTTTGGTTGTTTTTCATACAATCAAGAATAAAGAGACTGATTCTCTAAAATTCTGGTAGCTAAATAATTAATTAGGTATGTTCAATAGTAAAGGCATAGGACAAATATTTTAGCGGGAGATTCACATTATGTAATAGGGTGATGCCTATTTCAATAATATGGCGATGATGATGTTCAGAAGTTGCATTATGTTCAGGGGTATGTAGAGGACTGAGAAGGTGAGAAATTCTATTGTCTTCAAAGAAAGATCTAAGATGGATGAATTCACCACCATTGTCAGAGTAAAAAGAGATGATGGTCTTTGAAAGAGATTTTCTACAACTTTCTTAAATTTTGGGAATATAATGGATATATCAAACTTTCGTTTTATGGGAAAGAACCAGATGTGTCATGTAGTTCGCATTGTTAAGCTTTAGAGGTGCCTAAGCAACAACGTTGATACTGATTAACTGCTCATTGTTATTCATAGTGAGAATTATGGGAGAACATGATGCAGCTACATAAGAAGGTGTGTGGAAGTGTTCTCAGTGGAGGAATTTTTTTGGAGGTGTGGCTGAGGTGTTCTCAGTGGAGGTATTTCTTGAAGCCATTGTCTTGACAGAGAAAAAAAACACAAATTCTCAGGGAGGAAAAAAATACTATGAAACTTTTAGGATCTTGATACCATATGAATTTGACTGCTGGAGTGAAGTATGTTAATTTTATTGATGTATGTGTATATAAACAAGAGAGCACAAACCAAATAGGTAAAGAATCAAGTAATAAGGAATTGTAATCTTCTCCTAAATAGAAACTAAATCACTGATGAGATATTGAGGTATGGAAGATCAATCATGATATATCCTAGTATCAATCAAGAGATATTGCTAATACACTATTCCCAATTTATCTAGAAAATAATCTACACAAACCCATCATGAAACTAGAATGTAATGTGTAGTATTATTTCCAGTCATAATCATTAACCAATAATACATCAGCTAAAATATGTATTTTCAAAAAGAATTAAGATAAACTAAGTATAAAACTAGGAAGCAAAATATAAGAAATTACAAAGTTATTTGGAAGCACATATGCAACATGCCAGGAAGGTTGAAAATAATAAAATAAAAGAAATGAAAGAAAAAAGAATTAGTATTGTAAATAATTATTAAGATGATTATTGTGGATGTCTATAATTTCTAGGCATCTCCTCCTTCAAGTGTAGTAATTCCCATACCCCCACTTCCTCCTCATTGATCATCCACTCCCCCATATTTTTTTCCATCTTCTCGTGAGTTAATATCATATTTATTACACCTCTTGAAGTTTCTTCATGTAACACTATAAATAAAGGTCTTGAGGAAGATGTTTCACACACTTGAAAGAAACTTATCTTATATTGTTCTCTTGCTATCTTGTTCTATATTGTTATTGTTGTCCTTTACTTGCAATTCTTTTTCTTAATATTGAAAAACATTATCAGCACGACTCTACTCTTTTTCAAGTTTTCAATCCGTCAGGTATAATCAATTTGCTGGTCTTGAACATTGCAGTTTGTTATTTTCTTTTACCAAATTTTTTATTTTAACGTAAAAATTTACACATGAAAATTAAAATAATATAATAGCATTGGTCAAATTTATATGCATACTAAAGAAAAGTACATTACATGCTTGTTGTCCTAAATTTTTGTCATATTCATTTTTTTTCACTATCATAGTTTATCTGTCTCTAACACTTAATTTTTCTTATCATATACAACATAAAATTTCATTTGAAAGTTGTTAGGAAGTAACACTTTTGGTGTAAGTTTTTTATTGCATATTTTTTGTTTTGTTTATAGTTTATTTGGGTTGGTATTTTATTAGCTTGAAACTATTTTTTATTAATTTTTATGTACCAAAAAAAAGAAAGAAAGTTCAATTATTTTGAGATATTGTTAGTGTAGTTTTTTCTAACTTCATTATTTTTATGATAGTTTTCATCATGTCAAATTTCTCAAAGCTTGAGTTTGTGGCACTTGACATCTCTCAAAAAAATTACTTTTCATGGATTCTCGATGTCTAAATTCATCTAGATGGTAAGGATCTTAGTGCTACTATGTAAGGCCCCTTGAAATTTTGATCATTTTAATTTTTGACCGTCTCTCTTGTGTAATGTCAATTTTTGACTTGAATTATGTTTAATAATATTAAGAGAGTGTTTTGGAAAACTTTTGGATTTTACGAAAGGATTTTAGGGTTATTTTAGGATCCCGAGTTAGTCAGGGTCTGTGATAAGGCCGTGTCACGGAGGTTATCCTCCGCGATATTAGCGTGCCACGCTAATATTTTAATTTTATCTAGTTTTTTATTTTTTCACTTGGGGTGAGGGGCTTTTGATATTTTTACCCCTTGTACGACCTTTAAACATAAAATAATCTCATTCCCTTCAGTTTTAAAAGATTAAACCATTCTCTTTCTCTCTCAAACTCAAAATCCAAGAACATTCAAGGATTTTACAGTGATTTCATCATCCGAGCTCCAAACTTCAAATTGACTTCAATGTCTTATGTGTTTCAAACATGTTTCTCTTTCCTAAACTTAAGTTTTACATTGTGTCGTTAATTAAATGGGTTTTTATGTTATTTAAATTATGGATTTTGAAATTGGGTTAAGGGGTTTTGGTTGTTACTGATTGAATTATTTGTCCCATATTTTAAATTGATTATTGTTGCTTTAAATTAATTTTTTGGGACTGATTCAGTGCATGATTTAAATAATTGGAATAAGGGACATGGGTTTCCCTATATTGGATGAATTTTTGCTTAGAATTGGCATTAACCTCAACCCACTTTATAATCTTTGTTTTAAATATGGATAATTGTATGATTTAACTTGTTTTGAACACATTTCATTGCATTAAAGGATAAATAAATATGAATGTAGTTTTGGATGGCCTTGGGGGCCCTGGGTTTTGGGTTTTAATGGAACTTGGGAGTTCAATTTTAGTTATATGAATTGGTTTGACAGAATTAAATAAGCTTGGAAATATATTAGCATGGTGATACCAAGTGGTAAATGCCTTAATGAATGACTCAAATGTGCAAAGTAATTTTAAATTAGGTTTAAAGGTGATTGGGTAGCTCATCGTGAAGGTGTAAGTACAGGGGATGAATAATGAAAACCACGTTTGTCAGCATTGGGGGTCTATATGAACATGTGTTTGATGCATACTTGATATATATATATATATATATATATATATATATATATATATATATTGGGATGGATATTGCCTTAGTGGTTTTAGGTTTCCATCGGTTCGTGTGGCTAACACGCACTGGGCTCTTTCAATAAGGGAAGTTGAACCCATATATCTCATGGGTGTCTTTAGGACAGATTGAGCTACACAGTCCAGGTTAATGGCTTTAAAACTCTCATGTTTATGACCCTTACCTTATCCTAACATCCTATATATATATAAATATGTGCATATAGTTTTGACTGATTTTGGGCATGGCATTATTTTAGCATTTTTCCTGAGTTACATGCCAGAGCTTATTCCATTGACCATCCTAGGATGCTACATCATATCATGATGTAGGATCTGAGGATTTTCTATTGCTCCTATGCAGTGCTAGGTGGTTGAGCTCACCAGTTGAGTTATTGTAAAGTGGTGAGACTCCATCCTTTAGAAAGCCTTCTCAGTTCATAATTCTTTCTTTATTGTCATAATACTTTTGGATCCTTCTAGTTATAGTCGAGGGTATGTCCTGACTTAGTTTTTGTTTTGATTTTTAGAGGCTATTGTGAACAAGTGTGGGTTGGTTGTTGTTTTGACTCTTAGTTTTCAGTTGAGTTATCTATTAATCTTCTAATTACTAATTTCTTGTCTTCTGCTTTATTATTATTATGCTCTTTAAGTGAGGCTAAGCAGGGGTGGTCTCCAGTCCATGATAGGCTTGAGATACCCATCACGATCAGGCCCTTATTTGTGTTGTGACAATCTTGGTATTAGAGCACAATTTAGGGTCATTGGGTATCCATAGAGATGTGTCAAGTAGAGTCCTTTTTATGGGTGTATAGCGTACCACACTTATAAGGGAGAATATATAAGGCATTTAGGAATATTTTTCTTTTTTGTTTTCTATTTTGACCTGTTGAGTATTGTGTTATTAAACTTCGCTAACTCCTCAATTCCTCGTATTTCACAGCATGCCTCTCCAAAGATCTGATGTTCCTAAAATCTTTGTTGGGGACTCTTTTCTACCTGAGAAAAATATGGAGGGGACTTGTCCTACTTATGGAGTGCAGACCGATCTAGGGTCTCTACTCTTCATGTACTCCTCTACGTGGGGTTCCACCAATCCCTACTAGTCCTCCTTAGGCTTTTTGTGCTGGTGACACTTATGCTCAGTCGCCTCAGGGAGATATCTCTAATGCGGAGTTTCATTAATTTATTCATATGCTTACTCAGTTAGTGGCATTGCGGTCTCATCAGTCTGACCATGTTGGTTCTATTACTCATTCATCTGAGGTCACTCTATTTGGCCAGTTTATAAGGTTGGATCCCCCAACCTTTATAGGCTCTAGGGTTGAGGAGGATCCATATGGGTTTATTGATGAGATGAAAAAAATCTTTAGAGTGATGCATGCTACTAATTTAGAGGGTGTGGAGTTTGTTGCCTATTAGTTAAAGATGCAGCTTGTCAGTATTATAAGGAGTATGATGCTATGAGGGGTGATGATGTTGATCAGGTAGCATGGGATTAATTTTTGAGTGACTTTCTTGATCACTTCTTTCCTTAAGAGTTGAGGGAAGTTAAGGTAGAAAAGTTTGTAAACTTGAAGCAAGGGAAGATGAGTGTGACTAAGTATGCTCTAAAATTTCAGCATTTGCCCCGTTATGCTCCAAAGTTGGTGTCTAACATGAGGTCCCGAATGAGAAAGTTTGCTTCTGTCTTATCTCATGATTTGGTACTAGAGTGTAAGGATGTGATTTTGAACAATGATATAGACATCTCCAAGCTAATGGTTTATATGCAGCATGAAGAGAATGAAAAGAAGAAACATACAGATATGGGAGAGGTAGAAAAATAAGTTTGGGTATCTAGAGTAGGGTGAGGGTTAGAAAAATAATGGAAATATGGTAGACAGTGGACCAAGAAGAAAAATTAGGGAAATTCTTATTTGTCGGTGAGTTCTCTTTATCCTAAACCATCTGGTGATCATTGTTTTTAGACTATCAGTGGTTCTAAGGCATAGGGTGCCTAGTTAGCCCCACCTTATCCTCTTCGTTATTTTTCTAGGGAGCTTCACCATGGATATTATGAGGAGGCTGAAATCGGTGTTATAATTGTGGTCAACTTGGTCATATGCAGTGATATTGTCCTTCAGCCTGGGATTCCACTGGGGATAATAAAGTTCTAGTTGCCACATCTTCAGCTCCTGCGCCTAAGGGTGCTAATTTTGGTACCAACACTGGCCGAAATCATCTTTATGCACTTTCTACTCTCCAGGAATTCAAGGCATCTCCATATATTGGTACTGGTATGTTACAAATCCTTTTCTGTGATGTTTATTGTTGCTTAATCCAGGTTCTACCCTATCTTATGTGACCCCTTATGTGGTTGTGCACTTAGTTTTGGTTCTAAAAATATTTTTGATCCCTTCTTTATGACTACTTTGGTGGGTGATTCTATAGTTTCTAGAAAAATCTATAGGGGTTGTATGGTGTCCATCTTTCATAGGGAGACATTAGTAGATTTGATAAACAGGATATAATGGATTTTAATATTATATTAGGGATGGATTATCTTCATTCATGCTATGCTTCTCTAAATTGTAGGACCCAAAAGGTCATTTTTTACTTTCCAAATGAGCCGTTATTAGAATAAGAGGGGAGTTCCTTAGTGCCCAAAGGAAAGTTTATTTCTTATCTTAGAGCTTGAAAGTTGATTAAAAGGGTGTCTATATATCTAGTTCGGGTTAAGGATTTTGACTCGAAAAGTCCTTCTTTGCAATCTATTCCTGTGATTAATGAGTTTCCTGAAGTGATTCCCGATGATCTTCCTGGAATTTCTCTCGATAGAGAAATAGACTTTGGGATTAATCTTCTATCGGATACACATTCTATTTTCATTCCTCCTTATAGAATGGCTTCGGCCGAACTAAAAGAGCTAAAAGATCAATTGAAAGATCTTCTTGATAAAGGGTTCATTCATCCTAGTGTCTCTCTATAAGGTTCTCCTGTGCTTTTCATGCGAAAGAAAGATGGGTCCCTTCAGATGTGTATAGACTATCATCAACTGAATAAGGATATAGTGAAAAATAAGTACCCTTTTCCTAGGATTGATGACCCTTTTGATCTATTTCAGGGTGCTAGATGTTTCTCTAATATTGATCTTCATTCGGGCTATCATCAGTTGAAAATTAGGGAGGTTGATATTCCCTAGACTATTTTCAAAACTCGGTATGGTCAATATGAGTTTTTATTATGTCATTTGGGTTGACTAATGCTCTGGTTGCATTCATAGATCTTATAAATTGGGTTATTAGGAAGTTTTTAGATATATTTGTTATAGATTTCATTGATGACATCTTGGTGTACTAAGAGTGAGGAGGATCGTGTCAATCACCTCCGAATTGTAGACTCTTAAGGACTAGAATTATATGCAAAGTTTTCTAAGTGTGAGCTTTGGTTAAATGTTGTGACTTTTCTTGTGCATATGGTTTTTAGTGAGGGGATCAAGGTAGATCCATAGAAATTTGAGGTAGTTAAGAAATGGCCAAAACCTCCAACCGACATTAGGAGCTTTTTGGGCTTGGTAGGATATTATAGGTGGTTTGTAGAGAGTTTCTCATCTATTTCTGCTCCGTTGACAAAGTTGACTCAGAAAAATGTTAAGTTTTTGTTGTCCAATACTTGTGAGGGTAGTTTTGAGAAGTTGAAGAATAAGTTGACTTTTGCACCAATTTTGACCCTGCCTGAGGATGTTGATGGGTTTGTTGTGTATTGCGATGTATTTAGTGTGGGACTAGGTTGTGTTTTGATATAGCATGGTAAGGTTATGGCCTATGCTTCTAAAAAAAAACTTAAGGTTTATAAGAGTAATTATCCAACCCATGATCTAGAGTTGTGGTTGTGGTCTTCACTTTGAAAATTTAGCGCCATTATTTCTATGGGTTGCATGTGTATATTTATTCAAATTATAAGAGCTTGCAGTATGTGTTTACAGAGAATAAATTGAATCTCAGGTAGAGTCGGTGGCTTGATCTACTTAAGGTTTATGACATGAGCCTTCATAACCATCAAAGTAAAGCTAATCTTGTTGATGATACTCTTAGCAGTTTATGTCGATAAGGAGAAAAGAAGACTGGTAAAGGATATTTGTAGGTTGGTAACTTATGAGTTCTTCTTTTAGATTCTAAGAATAGAGAAGTGATTGTTCTAAAAGTGATTAAATTATTTATTGGTGCAGAGGTGAAGGAAAAATAGGCTTTAGATCACATACTTATGCAGATTAAGGATGATATAGGTCAGCAAAAAGTTATGGCTTTTAGGATTAGGGGAGATGGCCTCTTGAGGTATTAAGGTAGGTTGTGTGTTCCAAATATTGATGGGTTGCGTAAAAGGATTTTAACTAAAGCTCATGAGTCCAGATATATGGTTCATCCAGGTTAGCTAAGATGTATCATGACTGAAAGGAAATCTAATGGTGGAATAATATAAAGAGGGGTGAGGTAAATTTTGTTGCCAAATATATGGTTTGTCACCAAGTTAAGGTTGAGCATTTAAGGGCTGGTGGCATGTCTCAAGAGATAGAGTTTCCCATATGGAAGTAGGATATGATTAATATAGATTTTATTATAGGTCTTCTGTAGTCTCATAATTAGTATGATTCAATTTGGGTTAATGTGGATAAGATAACTAAGTCTACTCACTTCTTACCTGTGAGAACTAATTACTCAGGAGAGGAGTATGCTAAGTTGCTCATTTAAAAGATTGTGAAGTTTCATAGTATGCCAGTGTCTATTATTTTAGACTGAGGTACTCAATTTTCTTCTTACTTCTTGTATTTGTTTTAGAAAGGTTTGGGTACATAGGTGAACCTTAGCACCATTTTCGACCTTCAAATGGATGGGCAAGAGGAGCGTACCATTCTAACTTTGGATTATAAGCTAATTCCTGTGTGATTGATTTTAAAGGGGGTTGGGTTGATCATGTTCCTCTTATTGAGCTTGCGTACAGTAATAGTTACCATTCTAGCATTCAAATGGCTTCTTTTAAGGCTCTTTATGGTAAGACATATAGGTCTTGTATTGGGTGGTTTGAGGTAGGTGAGTGAAGCATCCCAGGTTTAGACCCTTAGAAAATTTCTTGGAATCCCATTCTTTGGACCCAATACAACTCATGGTACGAGTCGTATGCTGGGGTACAAGTGGCAAAGTCCTATCGTAAGATGACCAGTGTTAGTTGGTAGTATGTCTTTGGTCACTGGAATAGATATGACTTGGGGGTAAGTGTCGTATGGTTAGGTACGAGTCATATAGATGACTCTTCAGGTGGATCGTATTTGATCCTCCTGGTGTTACATTCTGCCAGGGATACAGATCATGGGTATGGATCGTATGCTGAGGTTATGACTTGTGTGGATGAGTCGTATACTGAAAAGTGTCTGATCCATGGTTAAGGCTTAGTTACGATCGGGTGGATATCACCTATAAGGGTGGTTACAACTTGTAAGGAGGTCAGTCGTGACCCTATGTTGGCTTTTTATGGAATTTAAGTAGGGGTGTGCTAGACATTTCTCTACTTACCCTAATAAGGACCCACGACTTCTAAGGACCCTAGGATTTCAACTAAGGGATTACTTTGGGGCTTGTCTTGGTGAATCCTTTCCATCAGTCTTCTTGGTTTAACGCATGATTATATTCCCTAATTTTTATTTCAATTAAAGGCATGGTTACATGGTTGATTTCATGGTTTTTCTTTTGCATAATTATGGTTTTCAACTATTGATATGGGGTTTTTTATGTTAAATTGTTGGTTATGATTTCCTATTGTTTTAATTATGTTTTCTATGCATTAATAATGGTTTTGAACAATTGAATTACTTGGTAAAGCTTTAGTGGTAATGGAATTTGGTCTTGGTTACATTATGTCCTCAAAGTGTTTGATAAAATTCTTATAAAGATATATTCATTACATTGACTTATGTTAATAGAACTCTTGTTTGTTTTTAGCTTATATATGAAACCTTCAATGTTTTTCAATGGTTTACAAAGTTTAATGGCTAGTAGTCTCCCAAGAGGTTTAATATGGATAATGATATGGTACTTGAATGTCCCTTTAATCTAAATGATTTGGCTATGGATAATGCTTGGAAGTATTGTGGTATAATAATACCACTATTTTATTGAATAGCTTTGGTTAATAATTGGATAATTGGATTGTTTGTTAATGATTTTAATTACCTAAGCCATGGAAAGTAGCGATCTCGGGAGGGGATCAAAACCAGAAACTTATATTTACTAATATGAGGGGTCTTCAATGGCCACTTGTGAGTGTCATATTTATATTGGAGGGATATACTAGTCATCCCAGGGATATTTCTTGGTCGTGCGACTACACATATCGGGACCCTTTCAGTAGGGGGAGTTAAACCCATATGGCTTGTGGATGGTCGAACGGCTAAGCTACATAACCAAGGTAAAGGTTTTAACGGCATGCTAAACCCGGTCCCTTTTCCCAGCACTTTTATATATATATATATGTATGGTTGGTTGCATTGGATGTTTTTCACATGGTTTTGATAACTAACATTACTTTATCCTTATCTCGAGTTTCATGCAAGTGTTTACCCACTAACCCATCTACTGGCGGCTGTATACCCATGCTATGCAAGAAATGATCGTTCACTCCTCCTTTATAATACTTGATTTGGGGACCGCTTATTGGACTGAAGCGGTGAGCTAGGTGAGCGTCCATCCTTTCATAAGGTATTATTTTATGTTGGACATTCTTAGACATTTTACTTTCTTTTTGGATATTGGTTTTAGCCATGGTTGGGGGCATGTCCTAACCGAATATTTGTATTCTTTTGGATGGAAGCTTTATGGTACTTCTAGGGGTTGGTATGGGCGAGATCGGTATTGGTGTTGGCCTTGGTATTAGAATAAGCTGGGAGGCTGGCATTATCGGACATAATTTCTCATTATTCCATCGTATTACATTTTAGGATTGATTATCATATTATGTTTTGATAGTTTCTAAATGGTTTGGTATGGAATGGATGGTTGGTTTGGTATGGTTAGACTAGATTGGGTCGATCATAATTGTGACCGTGTCCCAGAGTCTTTATAAGAGCATTACGCTATCTTATTATATGCTTGAAATTCAGCTTATCTAAGGTTGTATAAGGTGTTCGGGTTGGGTAAAGGGGCGGTCCCCGATCCTACTTGGACTTGGTATGCCCATTACGACAAGGCCCCAATTTGGGCTATGTCAAGTTGGTATCAGATCCTAGGTTCATGGTCAATTGGGAGTCCACAAAGTCCTATTGAGTGGATTCTCCTTTAAGGGTATGTAGCACGCTACACTCATAAGGGAGAGGTTGCAAGACATTTAGGAATGTTTCACTTTCTTGGTATTCTTTCTTTAAGCTTAGCTTCTTAGTCTTGGAATTTCCTCAAATCCTTGTTTTTTCATCT
Source organism: Capsicum annuum (assembly GCF_002878395.1). Classification (NCBI taxonomy): domain Eukaryota; kingdom Viridiplantae; phylum Streptophyta; class Magnoliopsida; order Solanales; family Solanaceae; genus Capsicum; species Capsicum annuum. The sequence goes on along the minus strand of NC_061120.1, from coordinate 83,951,209 downwards.
TTTAGACCATGCCTCCTAGATCTGGAACACAAGAAAATTTTTCTGCCCTATCTGGAAGAGATGCAGAGGGAACACATTCTACTCTTGGGGTTCATCTTCGATCACATGGTCCTATTTTTGATTGTACTGGAGTTCCTCCTATTCCTCTCACTGCTCCTCAGGTCCCTTAGGTAAATGTGTTGAATGTGGAGTTTTGTCAGTCTATGCATGTTATTGCCCAACTGGTTGCTGCTCAGGCTTAGTGAGGTATGGCTAGCATTGTGTCTATTGATGCCACTAGGCTTGGACAGTTTATGAAGATGGGTCCTCTGACTTTTACGAAAGTGAAGGTGGAGGAAGACCCACAGGTCTTTCTTGATAAGATGGAGAAGATATTTTAGGTGATGAGGGCTTTTAATGTGGAAGGAGTAAACTTTACAGCTTATCAGCTCAAAGAGGTTAGCTTATCAGCTCAAAGAGGTTGCTTATCTATGGTATAAGGAATGGGACAGAGATAAGAGTGATATAGAAGAGGATGGTTTATGGGAGGCCTTTTCTAATGCCTTCATGGATTGGTTCTTTTCTCAAGAGTTGAAGGAAAGTAAGATGGAGGAGTTTATGAACTTAAGGCAAAAAAGAATGTCTAAAGTATGCTTTGAATTTTCATCAGCTGTCGAGGTATGCTCCTGATTTGGTGGCTGATACGAGGTCGAGAATGATGAAGTTTTCTTTTGGGATGAACGAAGATTTGATTCTGGAAAGCAAGACTGTTTTGCTCATGAAGGATATGGCATATCGAGGCTGACTATTCATATCCAGCTGGTTGAGAATGAGAAGAAAAGGCAGGAAGAATTTGGAGATAGGCAGGGTAAGTGGGGCAGGTTTTCTGATCATGAGGGTGCCCAGTCTCAGGATGGTCAGGATGGTAGGAAGTGGCAGAAAAAGAAGTGGGGGAATTCTGATTCCTTCTCTACTGCCAGTGCTCCTTACCCCTAGCGGTCGGGCGAGAGAAGTCATCATGGTGGTGATAATTTTCTAGTATAAAGAGCCTAGTCTTAGGTAAGCAGAGGTTAGTTTGTTTATCCTTGTCCTCCTTGTCGGTTTTATGGTCATCCTCATTAGGGATTTTGTGGGAAGGAAAGGAATAAGTGCTTCAATTGTGGCACAGTAGGCCATCAGCTTAGGGATTGTCCATCTAACAAGGTTGCTTCGGGGGCAAATAAAATTCTAATGGCTTCATCTTATGTTCCTACACCCAATGGTATGACATCTGGTTTTATTACTGCTCCTAGTTCTAGGGTTGGTCGGTACAGGTTGTATGCTTTGGTGTCCCATTAGGAATCCGAGGCATCGCCTGATGTTGTTAGTACTACATTATAGCTTTTCTCTAGTGATGTATATTATTTGTTTGATTTGAGTTCTACCCTTTCCTATATGACTCCTTATTTAACTGTATCTTTTGGTTTTGATCCAAAGATTATATCGAATCCATTTTTTGTTTCTACCCCGATAAGAGATCAAGTCATTACTGAAGGGGTCTGTAGAGGGTGTGTGGTATCTATGAGTGGTAGGCAAACTTCGATAGATCTTTTGAGTTGGGTTTGGTAGATTTTGATGTAATCTTGGGTATAGATTGATTGCAATCTTGTTATGCAAATTTGGATTGTCGAACCCATAGGGCCATCTTTAGATTCCATTATCAGCCAAAAATAGGATGGGAAGGTTGTTCCTAAGCACCAAGGGGGAAGTTTATTTTTTATCTTAGAGATCGGAGGTTAATCTCTAAGGGTTGTCTTTATCACTTGGTTCGGGTTAAATATTCTAACTCGGAAGGTCCTTCATTGCAGTTAGTTCTGGTAGTTAATGAGTTTCCAGAGGTCTTTCTATATGATCTTCCAAGTGTTACTCTGGATAGAGAAATAGAGTTTGGTATTGATTTGCTTTCAGACACTCATCCAATTTCTATTCCTCTGTATAGAATGGCTCCAACTGAGTTAAGGGAACTTAAGGAGCAAATTAATGATGTACTAGACAAAGGGTTTATTCGTCCTAGCATTTCTTCATGGGGTGCACCGGTGTTGTTCATGCGCAAGAAGGATGGTTCTCTTCATATGTGCATCGACTACAGGCAGTTGAATAAGTCAATGGTCAAGAATAAATATCCTCTTCCTTAGATAGATAATCTGTTTAACTTGTTGCAAGGTGCCAAGTTCTTTTCCAAGATAAATCTTTGGTTTTGGTACTACAGCTTAAGATTAGTCAGGTGGATATCCCTTAGATGATTTTTCACACTCAGTACAGGCATTACAAGTTTTTGGTAATGTCATTTGGATTGACAAAATCCCTGGCAACATTTATGGATTTGTTAAACAGGGTGTTTCAGTAGTATTTGGATATTTTTGTCATGGTATTTATTGATGACATTCTATTGTATTTAAAGAGTGAGGTAGATTATGCTAATTACCTCCGTGTAGTGTTGCAAACCATAAAGGAACATCGGTTTTTTTCTAAGTTCTCTAAGTGCGAGTTTTAGTTGAATGTTGTAACTTTCTTGGGTCATATCATTTCTAGTGAAGGGATCATGATAGATCCACAGAAGGTGGTTGTGGTGAAGAAGTGGCCTAGACCTATGAATCCATCTAATATTCAGAGCTTCTTGGGTTTAGCTGGGTATTATAGGTGGTTTGTGGAGAGTTTTTCGTTGATAGCTGCCCCTTTGACTAAGTTAACTCAGAAGAAGGTTAAGTTTTCTTGGTCAGATGCGTGTGAGGGAAGTTTTGAGAAGTTGAAGGATATGTTCACTTCGTCTCTAATTCTGACTTTGACGGAGGTCAATGATGGGTTTGTGGTTTATTGAGATGTATCTCGGATTGGCCTTAGTTGTGTGTAAATGCAGCATGGGAAGGTGATAGCTTATACTTCCAGGTAGTTGAAGGTACATGAGAGGAATTATCCTACTCATAATTTGGAGTTGTTGGCTATTGTGTTTGCTTTGATGATATGGTAACACTATTTATATAGTGTTCACGTGGATATATTTTCTGATCACAAGAGTTTGCAGTATGTGTTCTCGCAGAAAGAGCTTAATCTCAAGTAGAAGAGATGGCTTAAGCCTCTTAAGGACTATGATATGAGTCTTTACTACAAACCAGGTAAAGCTAATGTGGTTGCTAATGCTCTTAGAAGGTTGTCGATGGGTAGTTTGGCTCATGTGAAAGAAGGGAAGTGAGAATTGGTGAAGGATATTCACTGTTTAGCAAATCTTGGGGTTCGTCTCTTAGACTCTAAAACTGGTGGTGTGATGGTGCAAGAAGTGGTTAGATTGTCTCTTAGTGCAGAGATTAAGGAGAAACAAGTGTTAGATTCTACCTTAATGAAAATCAAGGGTAGTGTTGGTGGGCAAAAGATGGTGAATTTTGAGATTAGCGATGATGGTACTTTGCGGTACCAAGGAGGGTTGTGTGTTCCTGGTTCTACTAAGATGTACCATGATATCAAGGAGATCTATTGGTGGAGTGGCATGAAGTGGGACATGGTTGATTTTTTGTCCAAGTGTATGGTGTGTCAACAAGTTAAGGTTGAGCACATGAGGCCCGGTGGGTTGTATCAAGAAATTGAGTTTCCTGAATGTACGTGGGAGGTGATCAATATGAATTTCGTAACTAGTCTTCCTCAGTATTAGAACTAATTTTATTTGATTTGGGTCATCATGGATAGGATAACAAAGTCTGCATATTTCTTGCCTGTGTGGACTAACTTTTCGGTAGAGGATTATGCGAAGTTTAATCTTCAAGAGATTGTGAAATTGCATGTGGTGCCTGTTTCTATTGTTTCATATCACGGTACACAGTTTACGTCCTACTTCTAGTGGTCTTTCTAGAAATGGTTGGGGACTAAGGTAAGTCTGAGTATTGTTTTTCATCCACAATCGGATGGGCAGTCGGAGAGAACTATTTAGACATTGAAAGATATGCTTCGAGCCCGTGTGATTAATTATGGTGGCAGTTGGGTAGAGCATCTACCTTTGGTAGAGTTTTCTTACAACAATAGCTATCATAATATTCTTGGTATGGCTTTTTTTGAGACATTGTATGGTAGGAAGTGTAGATATCCTATTGGTTGATTTAACCTCGACGAGGCTGATTTGTTTGGTCCAAATTTGGTTCATCAAAGCTATGGAAAAGGTAAAGGTGATTCAGGATAGGCTCAAGGCTTCCCAGAGTCATCAAAATTTCTATGTGGATGTTAGGCGTAGAGACTTGGAGTTTGCAGTTAGGGATAAGGTTTTCCTTAATGTGTCTCCTATGAAGGGAGTAGTGCGGTTTTACAAAAAGGGAAAGCTTAGTCCTCGGTACATTAGTCCTAATGAGATTTTACGGAGAGTGGGAAATATTGCATATGAGTTGGAGTTTCCATCTAGCTTGAGTTTGGTTCATTTGATATTTTATGTTTCTATGCTGAGGAAGTGCGTTGGTGATCTATCTTTGATTGTTCGTTTGGAGGGTTTGGACATCTCGAATTCTCTGTCTTATGAAGAGGACCAGGTTGAGATATTGGATAGGCAAGTTCATTGTTTATGGACCAAGCATTTGGCTTTGGTTAAGATTCTATGGCAGAACCACAAGGTGGAAGAGGCCACGTGGGAACAAGACGAGGACATAAAATCCAAGTATACACTCTTGTTTTCTGCTCCTGGGAGAGGAAGGTATGTGTTCTTCAACAAATCTTTATTTTCTGAGTTTATTAATAGAAAGATTAACATCTTTGCCTCTTTGTTTTCAAACTTTGGTAAAGGGATGTTTGATAATGCAAATGACTCTATGTGTGGTTACCCCTACCTTATTCATCATTTGGGGATGAATGTTCCTATTTACCCTAATAAGTACCCACGACTTCTAATACACTTCAAAGGTTATTTACCCTATTATTTTACTCTTAAACACTTAGAAACTCTTCCTAAACATATCATAATTCTCTTAAGAACTTTTGGGGCAACGAGCTAGGGTTTGAACTAAGAGATTTCTTTGGGGCTTGTCTTGGTGAATCCTTTCCATCAATCGTCTTAGTTTAAGGCATGATTTTCTTCTCTAATTGTAATTTCAATAAAATTCATGGTTACATGGATGATTTCATGGTTTTTTCTCTTGCATGATTATGGATTTCAACTATTGATTTGGGGGTTTTGATGTTAATTTCTTAGTTATGATTTCCTATGGTTTTAATTGTGTTTTCTATGCATTAATGGTAGTTTTGGACAATTGAATTGCATGGTAAAGGTTTAATGGTAATGGAATATGGTCTTGGTTACATTATGCCCCCAAGGTGTTTGATAAAATGCTTATAAAGATATTTTTATTGCATTGACTTATGTTAATGAAACTCTTCCTTGTTTTCAGCTTATATATGAAAGCTTAAATGTTTTTCAGTGGTTTACAAAGGTTAATGGCTAGTTGGTAATGCTTGTGGAGAACATGGCAGTCTCCTAAGAGGTTTAATATGGATAATGATAGGGCACTTGAATGCCCCCTTAATCTAAATAGTTTGGGTATGGATAATGCTTACAAGTATGGTGGTATGACGATACCACTAGTTTATTGAATAGCCTTGGTTAATAACTGGATAATTGGATTGTTTGTTAATGGTTTTAATTTGAGCATTAATAGCGGGAAGTGTAAGCTCAGCTGTGGAAGGTGGTGGTCCTAGGGGGATCAAAACTAGAAACTCATATTTGCTGATATGAGGGGTCTTCAATGGCTGCATGCGAGTGTCATATTTATATTGGAGGTATGTACTAGTCACCCGAGGGATATTGCCTGGTCGTGCGGCTACACAAACCGAGACTCTTTTAGTAGGGGAGATGAACCCATATGGCCCGTGGGTGGTAGAACGGTTAAGCTATACAACCCAAGTAAAGGTTTTAATGGCATGATAAACCCAATCCCTTTTCCCATCACTTATATATATGTATGGTTGGTTGCATTGGATGGTTTTCACTTGGTTTTGATAACTAACATTACTTTATCCTTATCCCGAGTTTCATGTTAGTATTCACCCACTAACCCTTCTACTTGCGGCTGTATACCCACGCTATATAGGAACTGGCCGTTTGACTCCTTCTTCATAATACTTAATTCGAGGATAGCTTGTTGGACTGAAGTGGTGAGCTTTCATCCTTTCGGAAGGCACCATTTTATGTTGCACATTCTTAGACTTTCTACTTTCTTTTGGATATTGGTTTTGGCCATGGTTGGGGGCATGTCGCAATTGGATATTTATATTCTTTTGGATAGAGGCTTTGTGGTACTTCTGGGGTTGGTATGGGCAGGATCTGTATTGGTGTCGGCCTTGGCATTTGAATAAGCTGGGAGGCTAGCATCATCTAACATAATTTCTCACTATTCAACCATATTACATTTTGGGTTTGATTATTATATTATGTTTTGATATTTTCTAAATGGTTTGGTATAGAATGAATGATTAGTTTTGTATGGTTAGACTCGGTTAGGTCGGTCATGATTGTGACCCTATCGTAGAGTCTTCATGAGAGCATTATGTTATCTTGTTATATACCCAAAATTCAACTTATCTAAGGTTGTATAAGGTGGTCGAGTTAGGTAAGGGGGCGGTCCCTGGTCTTGGTTGGACTTGGGTTGCCCATTACGACAAGGCCCTGGTTTGGGCTGCATCAGTAAGACTAGGTTGTTTGGTCCTGACTTGGTTCACCAATCCATGAAGAAGGTAAAAGTGATTAGAGAAAGACTTAAGACTGCTTAGAGTCGCTAAAAGTCTTATGCGGATGTGAGCCAAAGTAAGTTAAAAGTTGAAGTAAGTGATTGGGTATTCTTAAAGGTGTCTCTTATAAAATGAGTCATGAGATTTTGGAAAAAGTGTACTCTGTCCCCATTACGTTGGTCTATATCAGATTTTGAGAAGAATTGGGAATGTTGCTTAAAATTTGGATTTACTTGTGAGTTTAGGCTCTATTCATCCTGCCTTCCATGTATCTATTAAAAAGTGTGTGGGTGACCCCTCTTTGATATTCCCTATTGAGGATGTTGGTATTACAGACTCTTTGTCTTATGAGAAGGTCCCAGTTGAGATATAACATAGATGTGTTTGTTGATTGAGGATGAAGGATGTAACTCCAGTGAAGGTTCTTTGAGAAATCAAAAGGTAGAAGAAGCTACATGGGAAGCTGAGGAAGATATGAAGACCAAATCCCATTCATGTTTCCCGTGTTGGATGAAAATGCTTAGGGTAGGAGTTTCATTTTTCTCTTATCACTTTTCAAGTTTGTCATTTGATTCTGGTGTACTCTAGTTATTCTTATGCTAAAAGTGTCCTAACTCATCATTTGGGGATAAATGAATCTTCCACGTGCGTAATATTATTTTTTGACATCAGTTATGTTTAGGAACATTAAAAGGATAGTTTTGGGAAAGTTTTGGATTTTTTGGAAGGGGTTAAAGGTCATTTTGGGACCCTAAGGCAATGAGGGTCTATGATAAGATTGTGTCATAGAGATTAACCTCCAAGATATTGACGTGGCATGGACTCTAACCTCTACAATATTGGCGTGCCACGCTAGTGTTTTAATTTCATCCTATTTTTATTTTTTCCATGGGTTGAGGGTTTTTTGGTCTTTTTACCCCTTGTACAATCTTTAAATATAAAATAATCCCATTTTCATTAGTTTTCAATGATCAAATCATTCGCTTTCTCTCAAAATCAAAACTCAATAACATTCAAGGGTTTTACAGTGAATTCATCATTCGGGATACAAACTTTAAATTGACTTCAATTTCTTGTATGTTTCAGGCATGTTTCTCTTCCCTAAACATAAATTTTACATTGTGGTACTAACTGAATGGGTTTTCATGTGTTTAAATTGTGGGTTTTGAAATTAGGTTGAGGAGTTTTAGTAGTTACTGATTGAATTACTTATCCCATATTTTAAATTGATTATTCATGCTTTAAATCAATACTTTTGGGACTTATTTTAAAACACCCCAGATTTTGGCCCTTGAAAATTTTCTGAGCTTTGAGCTCACTGCCCTGGTTACGACTGGACCCTATGAGTCGTAGGGTGTCCTGACGAGTCATTATGATGAGTCATAACCAAACCAGTAAGTTTATGGCATGATTCTGCTCTGAGTACAAGTGGCTTACTAAGAGCCGTAAGGATACATTATGAGTCGTAAAATATAATCATAGGGTGTCCAGTGTAAGTCTCAATTTGCATTCTGTGTTGACTATGACTGGACCCAATGAGTCGTAGGGTCTCGTTATGGGTTGGTTGGTTGAGTCATAAGGATAACAGTGTAGGTTGCCTTGGTGGTACTGCCTTGGTTACGACTCGTGGTGATGAATCGTAAGGGGTGGCTACGAGTCAAGGTTTGACTCATAACCAAAGGAGCTTTTCAATTTTTAAGTTAAGGGCATTCTAGACATTTTTCCTCTAACCCAACTTGAAACCCACGTCTTATAACCTCTTGAGAGTGTTATTATCTCTCAAAAAAAATCTAGTAATGTCTTAAACACTCCTAAATTCTCAAGGTCAAGAACACTTAGGGTTTTCTAGAGGTTGATCAATTAGGGCTCTCAAGGGTGGTTTCTCTCCGTACATCTTACTATTACAGACATGTTACTCTTTCCTCGTTGTTAATTTGTAAAAAGAATGTGTTTTAAAGTATTGTTTCATGAGATGTTATGTTGGTTTTGAAACAAAGGTTGGGGTTTTTGAATATTTATGAATTAAACAATGTTTCTCATGGTTTACATATGATTTGTATGCTTTAATTATGATTTTGAACTTCTGGATGCAGGGGTATGTAGCGCCCCATTTTTCTCACGAAAAGCGGGATTCGACCTAACTAGGGCACCATTCTAGGCGAACTACAAACCTATTTTTTTATGATTTAGTCTTAGTTCACCAGAAATTCGAGAAAAGGTTCAAATTACTTTGAAAGGAAGGTGTTAGGAACCTTTCGAGGTCCACAAAAGTAGTTCTCGGCCGAATTCATATTTTAGTGGGGATTCTATATGATAAAACAAAGGTCACTAATTTCCATAAACTTAATATTAGCTAAGTGATAAAGCAATGAATGATACATGAAATTTAATTCTTTTAACTATCATTTACCTATTTGATAAAATCAATCAAACATAAGAAAGACAAGCGAGGAGAGAGAAGTGACATAATTTATAACAAAATGGACTTCTAATTAAAATAACTACCCCAAATAAATATGAATATAAAATAAATGTAAAAAAAAGAACAAATTCAAAAAATCAAACAAAGAAATTTATTTGTTTAATTCGGATCAGAACCCCAACTTATTAATCATTATTCGACCCACTAGCCGACAGTCGAATTCTTAGACAAATGACAATGTCATACATTGTGTAATATATCTTGGGTGTCATCACGTTTGAATGACTACCCGCCCCCCACCTAGGTTGGTTGTCAAACCTAAGAGCGTTCTAAAAGAAATAAAAAAAAACTAATGCCTCTAGAATGTCTATCGTCCAAGAGGCATTGGACTTTGCTATTATAGATTTGTGGGCTAGACCAATAAAGCTAGGTTTCCTAGATAAACTCAAATCCTAAAAACAAATAGGACACCAAATAGCATGTAATGGTCTCATATAAGCCTCTTGGTTATAAAAGAATGGTTAATGTGATTAGCATACAAGATAAGAAATTATTTTTTGTTTAGTTAAGCCTATAGACATGATATCTAGGTGTCACATAATCATTTGTTGATAAGAGAGAGTTGTTATGACATTTCAAAATAGTGTCATAAATTTGTTAAAACAACATCAAAGTAAATATGCTGGGGAGTGATACCCGTTAATGTGCAAAAATACATGTTGTAAAAATGACAGTGTAAGAAATTAAAATTACATGTTAAAAATTATTACCGACATTCTTTTTAAATACTGAAAAGTCCATTGATATGTTGGAAATGCATTTTTTAATGCTGAAAGGTGAATTAACATGCTGAAAATGCATTTTGAATGCTAGAAAGTGAATTAACATGTTGAAAATGAATTTTTAATGCTGAAAAGAGAATTAACATGCAGAAAAATATAACATTCTAGAATTTAAGGTGAAAATGCTAGAAAATACCTTGACATGCTTAAATTTAATGTTAACATGCTAAAAAATATATTAACATGCTTGGATTCGATTTAATATGCTAACATGCTGGAAAATATGTTAACATGCTTAAATTCAATTTATTATATCGGATGTTAGTTAAAATCCGAAAAGCAAGATTTCTAAGAAGATCAATTAATAAGTCGTAGATTAAATTTGCCTAAGCGATTCACGTATTAATAAATCCTAGATTTGTTTGCCTAAGTGATTCACATAGCACATAATACACGTAAACCTAAGTTGTGTTTGCCTACGCGATTCATAAAGCACGTAAATCCCCGTCCCCGAGCAGTTCCCTAATTTATTATTACAATACATTGTTTGGACAAGATTACAGACCAAATAAATTAATAAAATATAAAAAAGACTAAACTAATAAGACATCCCTTCCCCAAATTTCCAAGCGACTCTTCAAACTCCAAACCCATTACTTAATAATACCTGTCAGAGAGAGAAGGGAAAAACAAATTCGAGGACACACCAACAACATGCAACAACATAGAAAAGAACACACGTATGCAGAAAACACAACATTGTTCTTATTTTAACTAGCATAATACATTTCCTAAGTTATCTAAAATCTACCATACAAAAATTAAGCTCACATCGATGAGGGAACATACCAGTTGACGACAATAAATCAATAACACGAAGACAACAACGATCACCATAGCAAAATTCAGAATCAATTTCATGCGATAAATGCGAACCCAAAGTAATAACGTGCTTTTGTTTTCTTTTAGATATATGCCTAAATCTCTTGTTTATCACAAAAAATAGATAGAGTATGTAGAGAGTAGAAGAGGATCATAAGAGGTGTCTTCTAACTTGAAAGAGAGGTTGTTTATATAGGCTGAGGGTTGATGGTGTGAGCAAAAAGAAAAAGGAAAGAAATAATACTATCCGTTAAGTTAGGGACACAATTTTTTCATAATATAAAAAGAAATCTGCTCACATATTAAAGTAATTAATAAGGAGGAACGAAAAAGGAAACAACTATTTCGTTAGTGACATCCTTCCATATTAGCTGTCAATTTTACCATAAAAGGAGAAATTAAAAATACATTATTCAAATTAAGCATGTAACCTATACCATAATTGAGGGTGTAAAAATCATTCATGGGATCGAAATAGATAAATCATACCATAATTAAGGGGTGTAGCGATCAGCCATAAAATCATACCAATAAAGCATACAAATCACTCCATAATTAATAGGTGCAAAAATCAGACATAAAATCAAGCCAACTAAAATATATAAATCATGTCCTAATTAAAAGAGTAAAATAGTGAGAAAATCAAACCAAGCAGATGTATAAATCGTGCCATAATTAAGAGTAAAACAAGAAGAATCAATCATTAGAAGGAATCGATTGACAAAAATCATGACTAATGTGGTATTCGACTATAACCAATATATCAAATAGAACAGCAAACCTAGAGGAATTTTAGGTATTTTTATATATGTCGGTCTAAGCACATAAACATACATAAATTCAAAGGAATCCGCTCAAAATTTACCATCAGGTTTTTATCAATTTCAAATCTAAAGAAAATATTAAAAAGGGGAAAGAAGAAGATGATAACATGCAATTAAAATGAGAAATCCAACCTTAGCCGGATTCATATGTGTGAATCCGTCATGCTTTTAACAAATTTTCAGTGAGTGAGGCAGTGAATGGTGGCATTTTTATTGGGGGTTTGGCGGCGGTTGAAGGTTTCAGAGCAGGTTAGAGCGACTGGTGTCAGCGTGGATTTGAGAGGCAGGTGGCGTGGTGGCAACAGTGTTGGTCATTGCATCGAAAAGAGAGGATACGAGTTCACCAAAGAGAAGAAAGAGAAATGGGCGGCGTCTCAACCACATAGTGGTAGTGGTGGTTGCGGAGTCATTTGAGAGATTGTATAAGGAAAGGGGGTCATCGGTCATGGCAATCGATGACATAGTGATGGATGAAGATGGCAATGGGGGAGAGAAAAAAAGAATAGGAGAGGAGAGGCAGATGAATTTTGTTAGAATGGGATTAAGTTTTGTAGTTGTTTAAAAAAAAAAGAAAGGTTGGTTTAATCTCAACTATTAGATCAGTTTTGATCAATGGCTGAGATTAAAATTGAGTTTAAAGATTTTGAAAAAAAAAGGAATTGTGGAGAAATATGGGTAAAATTAATATTAATTTATCAAAAATTGGTTAGAAATTAAATACAAAAGAGGAAATTGAATCACAGTTGTCATTATTTTAATAAATGTATATAACAATTATAATAATTATAATAGTGAATTATATAAGATAACTATTCTCAAATTATAAAATTCCAACATGCGACATATTATTTTAAAATTGACGATGATTTGAAATGAATTAGAAATTCATAAATTACAAACACAAAATTAAAAATAATAATAATAATAATAATAATAATAATAATAATAATAATAATAATAATAATAATAATAATAATAGATAGTGTGTTTGTAAATTATGATGGTCCATATTTGTGAAAATAATTTAATGAAATTATGTAAAATATTATATTTGAATTAATAAATTATTAAAAGTGACAATAAAAGCAATAAATAAGTTTTATATATTTCAAATCATGACACATCAATATGTATTTAATACAAGGATAATTTATAAGAAATATTAATATTTGAAACTAAATAATTCTATATAGCAGCCTAAGAAAGTATCGTGAGGTCAAAATTGGGTGTCAACAGCTATTCCTTCGTAGCTTGAGAATGATAAAAGAATTGTCGAGCAACAAAAGTTGACGTAGTAGTCAATTTTGTCCGGCCGAGAGGGAATTTGTTGGAATGAGAGTAATAGAATATGGTTTTAAAAATAGTATGGCCGAAACTTTGGTTTAAAATCTCCTACATATCTCTGGTTTTTTTAAAAATCAGGTCATGTGTAGTTCTAGATTTAGAAATGAACAATATTCCTAAAGATTATTAATGATAAAAGATGAGGTGTCAATAATGATATCATAGGTCGGTGAGACGGTAATGAATAGAATTTGAAAAAAATGACGTAAGGAGGGTCATAAAAGTGAAAAGTAGGTGAGTTTCGATTTGAGTTTGTGTGACGGATAGATGGATGGGGTGATATTCTAAAAACAGGAGAAAAAATTATTTCTGTTTGTAGCTCCTTCTTTGTTACCTACACACTTTACAATTTACTAGATAACCAGGGTTAGGGAATGTAAATGATTAAGCAATTAATAAACATAAAATGAATATGAGAGTAAAGAAATCATATTTGATATATTATGGGATCAGCTGTTTGGGCTTCTCGATGCACTGTGGGATTGGCTATTAGGCTTCTTGATGCAATGTGGGATCAGCTGATGGGCCTCTCGATGCAATGTTGGATCAGCTGTTAGGCTTCTTGATGCACTGTAGAGTCAGCTAATGGGCCTCTCGATGCAATGTGGGATCTGCTAGCGGGCCTCTCGATGCAACATGGGATCGGTTGACGGGCCTTTCGATGCAATATGGGATCAGCTATTGGGCTTTTTAATGCAATATGGGATTACCTGTTTGGATTCTCAATGCACTGTGAGATCAGCTATTGGGCTTTTGGATGCACTATGGGATCGACCGACGGGTTTCTCAATGCAATATGGGATCAGCTGACGAGCCTCTCGATGTAATGTTGGATCGAATTATGGGCCTCTTGATGCAATGTGTGATCGGTTTTTGAGCCTCTCGATGCATTATGGGATCGGCTGACAGGCCTTTTGATGCACCGTGCGATCGTCTTGTGGGCCTCTCAATGCAATGTAGGACTAACTGACGGGCCTCTCAAAGCAATGTGGGATCAGCTGTTGAGCCTCTCGTGATGGAGTGATTCCTGCTATCTATACCTGTTGATCCTACACTCAAAGAAAAATTATGACTTTGTAAAAGGGGAGGTTAATTCGTGCCTATGTCTTGGCTGAAGTATCTTTTCTTTGATGTCGTTGTCTTATTGATGAGCTCGTCCGAGTCTTCACTTGAGTAGACAAATAAATAATTGTTTAAAATAAGATCATGTTTGCAAATTGATGTCTTTTGAAAGTGATAAGTAAAGTCTGCTAGAATAAAGACAGGAAATATTATTGAACCATTGATTGTGACATGTTTTGAGACAATGCAACATCTTATAAGTCCTTGTTCTCTTGTTAAGAATTTTTTAGGACCACTCAAAAAATTTTGCCCCAGTATAGAGTTGACTCGTTGCAAAGATTACCAAATACTACGTGTAATAATTTTTGAGGTCTTCTAAAATATTATGCCTTAATTTATAATTAAGCCAATTTCACGCCTGTATAGAATTTTTGAGGTCCTCTCAAAAATTCTGCCCTATTTAAAATGCTCATAGGGCGGGGGGAAATAGGATTTTATTATAATATGGCCGAACTCCATAGGAGGGCCTACGTATCCCTCTTAAATGAAAATCAGGTAATCTTTTAACGGCATCTCCATTAATGGGCTTGGACCAAACTTCTCCATCTATTTCTGCAAGTATGAGTGTTCCTCCTATCAAGACTCGATGGACCACATAAGGACCTTACTAGTTGGACGAGAATTTGTTTTTTGCTTTGTCTAGATACGGGAAGATCCATTTCAAAAACAATTGTCCAGGTGTTAAGTGTTTGGGCTTAACCTTTTTGTTGAAAGCTTTGTCAATTCTGTTCTAATAGAGTTGACCATGACAAACTGCATTTATCCTCCTTCCGTCAATAAGCGCTACTTGCTCGAATCTGCTTTGTATCCATTTAGCGTCGTTCAATTCTTTTTCTTGGATGATTCTCAAAGATGGTATTTCGACCTTAGCAGGTATCACTACTTCATTGCTATAAACCACAAAGTAAGGTGTGGCGCCTGTAGATGTTTTGATTGTGGTTCGATACCCTAATAATGCAAAGGGTAGTTTTACATCCCAATGTTGACTGTTGTCAATCATCTTGCACAAGATTCTCTTGATAGTCTTGTTTGAGGCCTCTACTACTCCATTTATTTGTGGCCTATATGTTGTGGAGTTTCTATGCTTGATCTTGAACTTCTCATAAGTTGTTTTTATTAAATCAGCGTTGAAATTGGAACCATTGTCTTGCTAATAGACTCGGGAATTTTGAACCGAAAAATGATATTATTTCAGACAAAGTCATTCACAACCTTCTTTGTGACTGATTTATAAGATGTGGCTTCCGCATATTTGGTAAAATAATCAATTGCAACAAGAATGAACCAGTGACCATTAGATGCAGCTGGTTCAATGGGACCAATGATATCCATGCCCCATGCGGCGAAGGTCCAGGGTGAGTTGGTGACATGGAGATCATTGGGAGGAACTCGAATCATGTCAGCATGAGTTTGACACTGATAGAATTTTGCACGTAGCGGATGTAATCAGTTTCCATAGTCAGCCAAAGTAGCCCGATCTCAATATTTTTTTTTCCAACATGAAGCCATTCATATGCAGACCGCATGTTCCAGCATGTACCTCTTCAATCTATTTGGACACCTCTCCAGCCTCGACACATCTTAGAAAACCCAAATTAGGAGTCCTCCTGTACAGGATTTCCCCATTTAGAAAGAATTTATTGGATAGCCTCCGAATGGTGAATTTTTGGACATTTGCACATTTTGAGGATAATCTCCAGTTTTCAAATATCTCTGTATGTCTATATACCATGGTTTTCCATCGAGCTCCTCTTCAACATAAAAGAAATATGCAGGCTGCTCATGTAGGTAAATGAGAAAAGGATCAATATAGTTCTTGTCTGGGTGTTGAATCATGGAAGACAAAGTGGCCAGTGCGTCTGCAAACTCATTCTTGACCCTTGGGATATGTCTGAATTCTATCTTGTGGAGCTTTTTGCATATACTCCAGTTAAGGTAGGAGATTTGTATTCTTGACGGCCTACTCACCTCGTACCTGGTGAATCAATAAGTCTGAATCCCCAATCACTAATATCTTTTGGACATTCAAGTCAATAGCTAAGCGAAGCCCCAAGATACAAACTTCATATTCAGCCATATTGTTGGTGTAAGGAAATATTAGTTTGGCTAAACCGGGATAATATTGACCAGTCTGTGAGATCACAATAGCGCCAATACCCACTCCTTTGAAATTCGTGGCCCCATCAAAGAATAATCCCCAACCATTATATTCTTCAGAGATATCATCCCCCATAAATTCTACCTCTTCATTAGGAAAGTAATTATTCAATGATTGATACTCATCATCCACAGAGTTCTCAGCCAGATGGTCTATTAATGCTTATGATTTTACCTCCTTCTGAGTGACATAGACAATGTTAAATTCACTCAATAATATCTGCCATTTGGCCAGCTTTCTAGTTGGCATTGGCTTCTGGAATATGTACATCAGTGGATGCATTCTGGAGATCAAATAAGTAGTATGTTTCGAGAGGTAATGCCTCAATTTCTTTGCTATCCAAGTCAAAGCACAGTAGGTGCGCTCCAATAAAGAATATCAGACCTCATATAAAGTGAACTTCTTGCTCCTGTAGTAGATTGTCTGCTCTTTATTCCCTGTCTCATTATGTTTCCCCAAGATACATCCAAAGGCATTATCCATTACAGATAAATATAGCAGTAATAGCCTACCAGGTTTGGAGGGACCAAAACAGGAGGATTCGGCAGATAATCCTTTATTCTATTAAATGTTTGTTGATATTCAGTTGTCCACTCTATAGTATCATCTTTTTTTAGTAGCTTAAAAATTGGTTCACAAATAACCATGGATTGATCTATGAAACGGCTAATGTTGAGGCTAACCAAGAAGCTCATCACATACTTCTTTCATTTTGGAGGAAGAAGATCCTGGATAGCTTTGATCTTGGTTGGATCCAAATCTATACCTCTACGACTGACAATTAAGCCCAAAACCTTCCCTGCAGGAACTCTAATGACACATTTTGCTGGATTTAGCTTCAAATTATACTTCCTTAACCTGTTAAAGAACTTCTCCAGATCTACCAAATGATTCATACCTTTCTTTGACTTGATAATAACATCGTCTACATAGACCTCAATTTCCTTGTGGATCATGTCGTGGAATAGATCAGTCACGGCTTTCATGTATGTAGCTCTAGCATTTTTCAAACCAAACTTCATGAGATTGTAGCAGTAGACTCCTTAAGGAGTAATGAAGGCAGTTTTATCAACATCATCCTCGTACATCTTAATCTGGTGATAACCAGCAAAGCAGTCCACAAATGATTGTGTTTTAATGCTTGGCATAATTACAAATCAAGATACAAATGTTATGGAGTGGAAAGTCGTCTTTGGGACTGGATTTGTTGACATCCATATAGTCTAAACAATCTCTAACCTTCCCATCTTTATTGAGGAAGGGCACAACATTGGCCAACTATGTCGGATACATTATCACTCGAAGGATACTAGCTTCAATCTACTTTGAGATCTGCTCTTTGATTTTCAGACTTAGATTGGGCTTATAATTTCTAAGTTTTTGCTTGACCGGGAGACAGGATGGATCAGTGGGCAATCTATGAGCCACTATTGAAGTGCTTAGTCCTATCATGTTGGCATAAGACCAAGTAAAGATGTCTGGGTGCCTTTTTAAGAATTGAATGTATTCGTTTTTTTTATATTTAGACAGGTGAATGCTGACATGGGTTTCTTTTATGTCTTTGGAATCCCCTATGTTTACTATTTCTGATTCTGTAAGGTTCTCCTTGGGTTTATCTTCAAAGTCTTCAACCCTACAAACAAATTTCTCAAGGATTTCGTCTTTCTTCACATCTTCTACTTTACTTATATTATGGTGTATACTATCATTGTATGTCACAGTCTCAGATTCAATATTTTTAAAGGTGATTTGGCTGAAAGAAAGAAAATAAATAAATAATATTAATAATAAAAAGGAAAACTTTTATTAATAATGATAAAACGTCCCAAAACATAGTGCTGAAATGAAAACAAGAATACTAAAATTTCAAACCACCTCGACCAATCGAGTTTATTATTTTAAAAGGAAAAGAAATGATAAAACATCCAAAATTTGTCAAATCTACCTAAGTGCTCGATGAGTCATATATGGAGTGGCTGTCCAGTTGCTGATAATGATATTCTATCCATAGCTTTGACTAGGGGCTCCTCCCTTCTCTCTAATAATGAAATGACACTCATCTTCTTTGGTTAGAAAAAAGGAACTTTAAACTAACCAAAATATCTTCTTCATTATGTCCCATCAATCCAGCAAAATGAAAGGTCTCATTTAGTGCGGGCAGAGAATAGAGTAGAGAGAGGTAGTAACCATTCTGATATGGCTTCCACTCGAGGTACTCCTCTACAGTACACTCATATCCCAAGCCAAATATGGTCACCTTAGGCTACAGTCATATGGGCTCGATGATTC
Organism: Capsicum annuum; assembly: GCF_002878395.1. Lineage (NCBI taxonomy): Eukaryota > Viridiplantae > Streptophyta > Magnoliopsida > Solanales > Solanaceae > Capsicum > Capsicum annuum. The sequence goes on along the minus strand of NC_061120.1, from coordinate 83,932,675 downwards.
CTTGCAGCCTTGACCCCAGACCTTTACCCCATTCATATCCATTTCTGAGCATTATTTCTTCACCAATATTCTTCCAAGTTTTCTCTTCAGGAATCATATACACCACCATGGCTTCAGTATCATCATTTCTATTTGGAGCGAAGGTTGTGTTCTCAGTTATAAAGAGACCTTTCAGCAATTCTAATATTTCACCTTCCTCATTCTCATCATCATCACAAAATCCTGAAGAGTGAAAGATTTGGTACAATAACAGTACAGAGTCAGACATCTTTCTTTTTTTGATCGTCGAACCATCAACTATGTAGCCAAAACTAAAAGTATCCTTCTTTTCATCAAACTCTAAGGGATAGTTAACCCTCGTAATCTGGTGCCAAGGCCCTTATATTTTTCATATCCTAGCCAACACATACAACTCAAAGCGTCCAATGGTTTTTGTGGTTGTATGTAGCTTACCATGTCCTCTTTCATGTTTCCGATCAGCTTCAAAATATCAAAGACCTCCCTGTCCCCCCTCACCCAGTATCAACACCTCTTGTTGTCCATATTCAAACTGAAGAAATTGGTGCAATGTAGAAGGTAATGCACTAGCCATGTGTATCCACGACCGCTTAAGAAATAAATTCTATGAGGTAGGAATGTCCATCACTTGAAAGATTATGGAAAATTTAGCAGGTCCATTGTCATGTTTAGTGTGATCTCCCTAATAGTGTTTTGCTGAAAACCGTCAAATGCTCGTATAGTCCTTACCTAGGGCTGTATTCTAGCCACATCAACCTCTAAGCTCATCAGGGCAACTAAAGGACAGATGTTCATCCCTGAACCCAAATCAATCAACACATGAGGTATCACCCTTCTCTCATACCATATTACAATAGGCAACGCTCTACTATGCGACCCTTCAATTCTCCCAACCAACTCGAGAGTGTAAAACATCTCCCTATTAAGACTTTTTTTACCTTCAACGGTGTATATAGGATGTCCTTTCTCCTTGTGTATCATGACTTTTTGGTGGCCGTATTCAAATTTGAGGCACTGATGAAGTATAGAATAGACTGCGCCATCCGAATAAAGCCATGGCCGCCCAAGCAACAAGTTATAAGAGGAAAGAATATCCATCACCTGGAAGGTTATGGGGAAAGTAACTGGACCCATCACTATTTCCAACATGATCTCCCGAATAGTATTTCTTTGGGAGTCATTAAATGCCTTTATGTTAATTTTCCAGGTCTACATTATAGCCATATTGACCTCCAATCTGGTCAAAGTATTCAAGGAAAAGATATTTAAACTCGAGCCGAGATCAATAAACAATTGAGATATCATTCTTGCCTCATACTGCAACATGACATACAAAGCTCGATTATGTGCTCTACGTTTGGGTGGAAAATCATCAATATGGAAGGATATTTTGTAGGCTTCAAATACTTGCCCCATCATATGGGCAATCTCTCCACCTATTATAGTTACTGGTACATAAGTTTTGCTCAAAATCCTCTTCAAGGCCTTTTTATGATTTTTAGAAGTCTGCAATAATGTCAGGTTAGATATCTAGGCTGGATTCATATTCAGTTGCTTTGTAATGGAGTACTTCTTAGCCTGTATGTTCTTCCAAATGCCATCTTCCTCGAATTCAATGGAAAGTTCTTTTCCCTAACTAGAAATTCCTTGGAATAAGTTCTCGGACGTATATACCCTGCCCGATCTGGACACACCCTGTGCAACATCTTCCTCAGATACATTTGCCTTTCCAGGAATATTGAGTTCATAATTCCATGAACTAACATGAGGGTTATAAATGGTTGGGGAAGATCTTATAACAATGAAAGAAGTCTAGGGCGTGGCAACCTCAACTTCAAATGACACCCATTTATGCACACTAATGGGAGTACCATTTCCCTTTTCAATGGACCAAATGGAATACTTAAAGTCTACATCCTTATCAATGTCGAGCATATTTACTTGATGATAAAGCAGAGGATTATTGGTAACATTGGGATCTGGGTCCTTTAGATGAATTACTTTTGTATCAATCAACTGTTGAATCTTATTCTTCAAAGCAAAGCATGCCTCAATGGGATGCCCTTTCATCCCAGAATAGTAAGCACAAATTTGATCCAATCAATATCGTGGAGAGTTCATATCAACTTGTATGGTATGAATGGGTGTGACATGGCCTTTATTTTTGAGTCATTCATATAATTGAGGCAATGGTTTGGCCAAGGGTGTATATTGATTTCTTTCAAAGTTGCCTTTGGTTCTGGAAGCAGCAGGCTTGGCAGTGGGAGTATGAACAGGTCGGGTTATTTGGAGATAAGTTGGTTGGGTTACTTGGACTTGTATTAGGTTAGCATTGTACATGGGATAAAAAGGGTTTGAGAATTGTGGGTGCATTTAGTAAGGATTCTGTATTTGGTATAGTAGAGCTTGGTATGGCATTTGTATTAGGTAGGGGGTATTGAGGATGGGGTTGGAGTTTGTGGGTAAGGTGAAGGGGATGGAGCAAAGGTTTGATTGCTCAGAACATTCTCCGAAGGCTGGGCCACCATCACAGCCTTTTTTTTTTTTGAAGCTCCTCCACATTGAGAATTTTTGTTGGTAGTTTGCAGAGAATCCAAGTTACCATTTTTGAGACAATCTTTGAATATTTCTCCTATCCTGATGATCTCAGAAAAACTCTTGTCCATAACTGTCAACAACTTATCGAGGTATTGTGGCTCTTGTGCTTTAATGAAGTACTCTTTTATTTGATACTCTTCGACTTGAGGCTGATCTTTTGTAGTCTCAGCCCTCCATCTCATAGAATACTCTCAGAAGGACTCATTTGGTTTCTTTCTCAGTGCTTACATGTAAGACTAGCTGGGAGCACTGTCTATTTGTATTCGAATCTCTCAATAAAACTGGAGGCCATATCAATCTAGCCCACCCACTTCTTCACGTCTTGCTCAATATACCATGTGAGAGTCTCTCTTATGAGACTACTCATGAATAGCTTTATTTTAATTTTTTCATTTTTCCCTACTCCCTCCAATTTGTCACAGTATACGTGGAGGTGTGCCTTGGGATCCCCAATCCCATTATACAAATCAAACTTGGGAGGCCTATATCCCTCCGGCAATTCCATGTCAGGATGAATGCATAAATCCTCATAGCTTAGACCTTTCATTCCTTTATTGCCTTCTAACTGCCTCAACCTTTTTACCACTGACTGTATTATGTAATCATTTTCCAAAGGTTCAAATACAAGTTGAGGATATATATTGGGTTCATATCGTGACTACCAAATGTGTGATGGTGATATAAATTTTAGTTTGGAAGCTTTTGGAAAGATGGGTAAGTGGAGTGTTTAGGGTCTTGGGTAGGTATATATATAGGAGTTGGTATATTTTAGTTACTTAGAATGGGGTTTGGGAGGCTTTGGGAATTGGTGGGAATTTGAGACTGAAGAGGAGTTTGGGACTTCGGGATGGCATAGCTTTCAGCTTGTAGTTCAGGAGTGTTCAAGTTAAAAGAAAGGTTGGCCAATTTGCTCTCTTGCGCCAACTCCCCTTGCAACTCCAAGATTCTCTGCTCCATTTTTAACATTATTTCATTTTGTCCTATGACACCATCTCCCTCAGAACTGGTACCTTCTTTATCCATAATATCATAACGAATAGCCATCACCTCATTACCTTTAAGAATTATAAGTGGAAGTGAAGCCCCTTTCGATCGGGTGTGGTAGGCTAGTGTGCACAAATCAACCTTTGGGAAGGGGAAAACAAAACAAAAACAACAAAGGTGAAGAAATTAGTGTGTTAGTGGTGTAAAGAAGCAAATCAAATTAGCACATAGCAAGCATTTTGCTTGATGTTTCCTATTTTGGGAGCCTCTTTTGAGGTAGAGGTAGGCCTAGCATTATTTGAGCGATAATTATGCCATAGAATAATGTCATTTGCTCATAAATAAATCCCCAAAATAAATTAAACTTCACAGCATTCAAATTGTCTCATAAATTGTAGGGAAGAAAAAATACAAGAAAACCTGGAAAAAAAATGAAAGCTAAGCTAAATTCTAAACACATTATCCTCTTATTCCTCTTTCGTGTATGCTTCTAAGGATTTGTCAAAGCGATGGTGGCTGGTTGCGAGATAAGACAATGCCAACCTTTCTCCCATGTTTCCCATGTCAAGACAGTCCTTACCTTGTTTGTCAAATTCTTTATGAAGTTCTTGCATATTTTCTTCTATAGACAAAGCACGGTGCTTCCAAAACTCCAACTCTTTCCCTATATTAGTGATCTCCTTTGCATTTTCCATAATTATTTGGAGGTGGAATGCTTTGAATTCCAAAGCTCTCTTCTTAAACTTGCAATAGAGAACTTGTGCCTTAGATTTTTTATCATTGACCTGCTTACCCCTTTTGATACTTGGGGTCACTTTGTTTTTCAGGTTGGCGTGCAACTTATCGATGTAGCCAACTGTGTTGCCTACATGGTACCTATCTTGCTCGATGCTCTTCTTATATAGATGAGTCTTTTTTCCCAAGTCTTGGCAATGTCATTGGCATTTGGAATCCTATTGTCTTGGTAGTCGACTCGGTATGCATCCATGTTAGTAACCCTTGGGATTACTTATTTCCTTCCTACTTGCCTCATCACTCTGGTGGGAGCATATGGCTCCAGCCCATGAAGTCCCATCAAAATCAAGGGTTCTTTTTGGTGGGTGTAGACCATAAAGCCTATTCTAGGGAACCATTCAAACATCCATTGAACAGAGTCTTCGGTCAAGGGGTCCCTACTTTTCCACTTCGTTTAGCCGTTTGATTTTTCTGTCTCCCCATGTGACTCAAGTATCATGTAAGATGATGTTGTCGATTCCAATCGATCTATGCATGCTCTGCACACTACAGATCTTTTGAAGATGTTTAATTAACTACAGTTGCAGTAGTAAGTTTCACCTTTTAAGATATTTGGCCATATTCTTGAAATGACCAAGGGACTGGTAGATGTCCGCCACTATCATGGGCACGATTGTGATGGGGCCTTTTTCAATTCCATTGCATAAGGTATCGGCTACAGTGATCAGAAGAGTATGTATCTCCTCTTCCACTCCATTTGGGAAGACCACTATTCCTAGGTAATAGATGATAAATGCAAAGATTCATTTACTTTCCCAGGAGTTGGAGTCAGAACCCTCTATTTCATACTTTTATTTCACTTGCTTGTGCCCGAACCTATCAACTAAGTAGCTATCGGGAATTCTAGACTTTATCACAAATGCTACCATTCTACTGCTATAAAGACCCAACTTACTGCTGACTTTTCTAGAGTGACAATTTTGGGGATGATAACCACAGCCCTTTGCCACTTCATTTTTTATGGAACACTCTTGTTTTCCACATACCCCTAGATTTCCTCACGGAGTGGGGTCATTTCTATATCTCCAAATCTAAATATTGATCTTGTCTCATCCCAAAATACAGTGGCAGCTTTAATGAGCTCCCTATACGAGATGACTTGCATAAGGGATGGCAAGCTCCCCAATGCCTTCTTTACCATGCTTTGTTTGTAATACTCTAAGTCTAACCGTAAATACTCCAAGTGTTGTGGCATGCACCAAACCATGCTAAAACTTGGATAGAAAGTTGGAATTGCCACTGAATCTACAAAACAAAGTGCTACCCTACCCTACCCCCAAAGAGCAAATGACATTGTTCATGCATAATTGTCTCTCAAAATGCACGTAAGTAGTGAGGCATTATTTTATAGATCATGGGATCCCTTAGAACTTAGGTCAAGTCTTTCTAACATGACATCCTAGGTTTTGGGGATTTTTATTCCTTATTAAAGGGATACACGATTAGGATCTAGGAATAAGAGTGGTTACGTACATGGTCCCCTAAAGCGGACAACTTAAGAGTGGGAAAGCTCGTGGATATCGATGTACCACTGATCGACCAATCCACAAGGCATTTCACAAAGGGTGTTTTAGGAAAGAACATTCGTGCAACCACGCAACCATTTGTAAGAGAGAAAAAAGAGGTTCCAAGTGGACAAAAATATAAGTAGAATGTCAATTATATAAAGTAGTAACACATAGCATATAGCAAAATTAACATGCTTGGTAATATACAATTAGATAGACATGATAACACATAGGCAACAAAAGGAAGAGGGGAGAATGGGATAAACATAGAGAACACATACGGGGGGGAGGGGGGAAGAACTAACATCTAAAAATAAATCATGATTAAAATAAACAATAAAAAGGGAAAAGGGACAAGGGAAAATGTCAACATGTAGAAAATAAATAAATAACCAGCAAAAAGGAAAAAGACCAAGGCGATCATGGAAATAAATCAAAGAAAGTACTAGAATCCCACATAAAAATACAAACTCGTATTGGTTAGAACCTAAGATCCCCAGAGGAGTCGCCATTCTATCGCGCCCCATTTTTCAGATGAAATTAGGATTCGATGTGACTACTCTTTTTGGGATTGTTTAAAGAGTGTGAAGAGTTATCACCTAACAAATTAAGGTGCATTAGGGCACCATTCTAGGCGAACTACAAACCTATTTTTTTGTGATTTAGTCTTAGTTCACCAGAAATTTAGGTAAGAGTACAAATTACTTTGAAAGGAAGGTGTTAGGCACCTTTCGAGGTCCACGAAGGTGGTTTCCGGCTGAATTCATATCTTACTTGGAGATTCTATAAGATAATACAACGATCACTAATTGTCATAAACTTAATGTTAGCTAAGTGATAAAGAAATGAACAAGACATGTTATTTAATTCTTTTAACTATCATTTACCTATGTGATAAAATCAATCAAACATAAGTAAGACAAGCAACGAGAGAGAAGTGACATAATTTATAACAAAAGGAACTGCTTATTAAAACTATCTACCCCAAATAAATAAGCATATAAATTAAATATAAAAAAAGGAACAAATTCAAAAAATCAAACCAAGAAATTTTTTGGTTTAATTCGTATCAGAAACAGAACTTGTAAATCATTATCCGACCCACTAGTCGGTAGCCCGATTCTTAGACAAGCGACAATGTCATACGTCGTGTAATATATGTTGGGTATAGTCACATCCGAATGACTACCCACCCCCCACCTAGATTGGTTGTCAAACCTAAGAGCGTTCTAAAAGAAAGGATAAAAACTAACGCCTCTAGAATGCTTATCGTCCAAGAGGCAAACCTAAGAGCGTTCTAAAAGAAAGGATAAAAACTAACGCCTCTATTGGACTTTGCTATTTTGGATTTGTGGGCTAGACCAATAAAGCTATGTTTCCTAGATAGACTCGAAGCATGAAAATAAATAAAATACCAAATAGCATATAATGGTCTCATATAAGCCTCTTAGTTATTAAAGAATGGTTAATGTGATTAGCAAACAAGATAAGCAATTATTTTTTGTTTAGTTATGCCTATTGACATGATATCTACGTGTCACATAATTATTTGTTAACAAGAGAGTTGTTATGTCATTTCAAAATAGTGTCATAAATTTGTTAAACAACGTCAAAGTAAATATGTTGGGTAGTTGTACCCGTTAATTTATTATGCAAAAATACATGTTGTAAAAATGACAGTGTAAAAAATTAAAATTACATGTTGAAAACTATTACCGACATTCTTTGTTAAATACTGAAAAGTCCATTAACATGCTGGAAACCCATTTTTAATGCTGGAAAGTGAATTAACATGCTGTAAATGCATTTTGAATGCTGGAAACTGAATTAACAACCTAGAAATACATTTTTTAATGCTAGAAAGTGAATTAACACGCAGAAAAAAATATTAACATGCTGGAATTTAATGTGAATATGCTAGAAAATACCTTGACATGCTTAAATTTAATGTAACATACTGAAAAATATATTAACATGTTTGGATTCGATTTAATATGCTAACATGCTGGAAAATATATTAACATGCTTAAATTTAATTTAATATGTCAGATGTTAGTTAAAATCCTAAAAGAAAAATTTCTAAGTGGATAATTAATAAGTCATAGATTAAATTTGCCTAAGCGATTCACGTATTAATAAATCCTAGATTTGTTTGCCTAAGTGATTTACATAGCACATAATACGCATAAACCTTAGTTGTGTTTACCTACATGATTTATAAAGCACGTAAATTCCCGTCCCCTGAGTAGTCCCATAATTTATTATTACAATACACTGTTTGTACAAGATTACTGACCAAATAAATAAATAAAAAATAAAAATAACTAAACTAATAAGACATCCCTTTTCCAAATTTTTGAGCGACTTTTCAAACTCCACACCCACTACTTAATAATACCTCTCAGAGAGAGAAGGGGGAAAATGAATTCGAGCACACCAACAACATGCAACAACATAGAAAGGAACACACATATGCTGCAACACAACATTATTCTTATTTTAACAAGCAGAGTACATTCCCTAAGTTATCTACAATCTACCGTAAAAAAATTGAATTCGCGTTGATGATGGAACATATTAGTTGATGACAATAAAGCAATAACACGAAGACAACAAGGATCACCACAACAAAATTCAGAATCAACTCCACGCGATAAATGTGAACCCAAAGTAATAACATGCTTTTATTTTCTTTTAGAGATACGCCTAAAGCTCTTGTTTACTATAGAGAATTGATAGAGTATATAGAGAGTAGAAGAGGATCATAAGAGTTGTCTTCTAACTTAAAAGAGGGGTTATTTATATAGGTTGAGGGTTGATGATGTGAGCAAAAAGGAAAAGGAAAGAAATAATACTATCCATTAAGTTAGGGACAAAATTGTATGATAATATGAAAAAAAAATCTGCTCACATATTCAAGTAATCAATAAGGAGGAACGAAAAAAGGAACAAGTATTTCGTTAGTGAAATTCTTTCATGTCAGTTGTCAATTTTACCAAAAAGGGAGAAATTAAAAATACATTATTCAAATTAAGCATGTAAACTATACCGTAATTGAGGGTGTAAATATCAGTCATGGGATTGAAATAAATTAATTATACCATAATTAAGGGGTGTAGCGATCAGCCATAAAATCAAACCAATAAAGCATACAAATTACTCCATAATTAAGGGGTGCAAAAATCAGCCATAAAATCAACCCAATTAAAAAATATAAATCATGCCATAATTAAAAGATGTAAAATAAGTGAGAAAATCAAAACAAAGAGACGTACAAATCATGCCACAATTAAGAGTAAAACAAAAAGAATCAATCGTTAGAAGGAATCAATTGTCAAAAATCAAGCCTAATCTGTTATTCGACTATAATCGATCTAGCAAATAGAAAAGCAAGCCTAGAGGTATTTTAGGTGTTTTGTATATGTCGGTCTAAGCACATAAACACACATGAATTCGAAGAAATCCACTCAAAATTCACCATAATATTTTTGGTAATTTCAAATCTAAATAAAATATTGAAAAGGAGAAGGAAAAAGATGATAACATGCAACTAAAATAAGAAATCCAACCTTTGACGGATTTACATGTATGAATCTGTCATGCATTTAACAACTTCCAGGTGAGTGAGGTGGCGACTAGCGACATCGTTTGCTGGGTTTTCGCGATGGTTGAAGGTTTTAAAGCAGGTTGGAGTGGTTGGTAGAGGCATGGATTTAGGAGGCTGGTGGTATGGTAATAGCAGCGCTGATCGCTACTTCAACTAGAGAGGGGAGGAGAGAATTTCGCTGGACAGAAGAGAGAGAAAGGGGTGGTATCTCAACTACATTGTGGTGGCGGTGGTTATAGCATAATTTGAGAGATTGTACGAGGAAAAAGGGTCACTAGTCATGGCAACCGATGCCACGATGTTGGTTGGAAGCAGCAATGGAAGAGAGAAAAAAGATAAAATGATAGGAGAGACGGATGAATTGTTTTGGAATGCGATTAGGTTTTGTTGTTGTTTAAATAGGAAAGAAAATTTTGGTTTAATCTCGGCCATTAGATCAGTTTTGATCAATGGGTGAGATTAAAAATTGAGTTTAAAGTTTTTGAAAAAAAAAAGAAATTGAGGAGAAATATGGCTAATATTGATATTAATTGATCAAAAAATTGGTTAGAAATTAAACACAAAAGAGAAAATTGAATCACAATGACCGCTATTTAATAAATGTATATAATAATTATAATAGTAAAATAAATAAGATAACTATTCTCAAATTATAAAATTGTGACACGCGACATATTATTTTAAAATTGGTGATGCTTTTAAATAAATTAGAAACTCAAAAATTACGAACACAAAATGAATAATAATAGACAGTGTGTTTGTAAATTATGAGGATGCATATTTATGAAAATAATTTAATGAAATTATGTAAAATATTATATTTGAATTAACAAATTATTAAAAATAACAATAAAAGTAATAACTAATTTGTATATATTTGAAATCTTGACACATCAATATCAGTTTAATACAAGGATAGTGTATAAAAACTAGTAATATTTGAAATTAAATAATTTGATATTTCAGCCCAAGAAAGCATCGGGAGGTCAAAATTATGTGCCAACAGGGTATGGTGAATGAACTAGGGAATTGTGATTTTTCCAAACTTATGACTTTTGAAGTAGTTATGACCCCAACCTCATAATGTGAAATTAATTTTAATTATGAGAACTGTGGGAATTTATAAAACTGGAGTAAGTCTTGAACTATTGCATGATATAAAGAGGTATTTGAAATACAATGGTATAGTTTAATGAATAAATGGAGTTATTTTCTCCAAGTTAATGGGAATTTTCTTAGCATGTTGTCGTTACCTTGAAAGTGTAATTGGTATGATGATGCCAACAATGCATACCTTAATGTGTAATATGGTTAAATGAATGGGAATGTGTGATACTTATTTTAATTAGGCTTTAATTAGGGTTGTGTAGCTGAGTCATGAAAAACGTATTTGCCGATGCGAGGGGCAAAGTGACCAGGGATATTTGAGTACCCCTTATTATTATTTCATGATTGAGGTTAGAGTCCCTCTTAAATCGTTATAGGATCGAGTGCTTCATTCACCTTGGTATATGTTGGGAGATTTGAGTCCCCGTGTGCATATATATGAGATTATTCTTTGATTTGTATGACTACATGCACTTGGAGCCGACCAGAGGGTGAGATATAGGATCCATATAGCTCGTGGGTACTATTATATGACTATTGAACTAAAAAAATCCAGGCTAAAGTTTTGAAATACATGTTAAGACTTATTCCCTATCCCAGCATATGACATATATATTTATGTTTATGCATTTGATTATGTGCATTGATTTGGAATGATTTTAACTGTTGATCATGTCATCTTATTATCCTTATCCTCGAGTTATATGCTAGCGTTCACCTTGCTAAATATTTTCAAATGTTGTATACCCACGTGATGCAAGAATTTATCATACTTACACTCCTCCTACGCAGTGACTTGGATACGGGATCAACTAGAAGATTAGCTTGAAGTGGTGAGCTTCCATACTTTGGAAGACCCCATTTCATGATTATGATTTCCTTTATATTTTGCTTATTTCATTGGATTTGGTTTTTGGCCATTATCGAGGGCATGTCCTAACATTTAATTGATATTCAATTTTGGATCATTGTTTAGAAGGCTTTGTTTGGACTATTGTGGCTATTGGGAAGTATCGGCCGATTATTTGGCCGGTCATCGGTCGGTGATAATAGACTTGATTAAAACTTTCTTAGACTATTGTATATTATCTTATTATATGTTTAGAATTTAGCCGCCTGTAAGGTGTAGTGTGTTTTGTTTTGTTAGGTGCAGGGGGTTTTCTCTAGTCCATGTGGGACTTGATATACACGTCATAGCTAGGCCCTGGTTTGGGCCGTGACAAATGTGGTATCAGATCCTAGGTTTGGTGTCATTAGGTTTCCAACAAATCCATGTCAAGTAGAGTCTCATTTATGGATGTGTAGCTTGACGCACTTATAATGGGGAGGCTACGAGACATTTAGAAATGTTTTCATTTCTTGTTGTTCTATTTCAAGCTATAAAGTCTAAGGTCTTGAGTCTATCTAATTCTCGTTTGTTCGCTTTTCAGATCATGTCTCCCAGATAATCTGAAGCACTTGGAAACTCCTTTTTCCCACTTGAGGACAATTTTAATAGGACACACTTTTCTTATGGGGTACAGACTCGATTTAGGGGTCCAATTACTGATTGCCCTTCTGGAGTTCCACCGGTCCCCTTTAGTCCTCCTTGAACTTCTTAAGATGATGTGTTAAATATGGAATTTTGTCAATCTATTCATATATTGGCTCCGTTGGTATCTTCATAGTCTGAGGGTGTAGATTTTGTTATGCCATCTTTTGAGGCCACAAGGGTTGGCCAATTTATGAGGTTGAGTCCTTCTGTATTCATTGGTGTTAGGGTTGATAAGGATCCTCAAAACTTTATTGATGAGATGGAGAATATCTTCTGGGTCATGTATGTTGCTAATGTAGAAGGTGCAGAATTCGTATCCTATCAGCTGAAGGATGTAGCATATCAATGGTATGAGGAATAGGATCAAACTAGGGGAGATGATGTTGAATCTGTACTGTGGGATAATTTCTCTAGTGATATTATAGAAGTTTTCTTTCCCCAAGAGTTGAGAGAGGTAAAAGCAGAAGATTTTATTAATCTAAATCAAGGATGGATGACGATCAAGGAGTATACCTTAAAATTCCATTAGTTGTCTTGATATGCTCCCGAGTTAATATCTAGCATGAGAGCTAGAATGAGGAAAGTGATTTGATCCTAGAGAGTAAGTCTGCCTTATTGAACAAGGACATAGACATCTCCAGATTGGTTGTGTATATGCAGTAGGTGAAGGAAGAGAAGAAGAAAAAGGCAGATATAGAAAAGAGGTAGATCAAGAAGTTTAGATTTTTTGAGCAGGGTAGAGGTCAGCAGTAGAGTCGTAGAGATGGTGGAAAGTAGTCTACGAAGAAATGGGGGAGTTTTGGTTCCAACTCTACGGCTAGTGCTCCTTATCTAAATTCGTCGGGTGATCTCCGTTCTCAGAATGAAGGTGGGTTTAAGGCACATGGTGCCTAATATCAAGCTAGTGGGGCTTAGGCCGCTCTATCATATCCCCCTTGTAAATTTTATGGGCAGGTGAACCATAGGTTTTGTGAAAAAAGGAGGAATAGAAATTTTAACTATGGTCAGATTGGTCATTTACAGAGTGATTATCCTTCAAAGGTTGCTTTGGGGGTAAATAAGATTCCTATTTCCACTTCATCAGTTCCTGCACCAAAGGGTGTCGCTTCTGCTTCTGGTACCGACACTGGCTGAAATCGCTTATATGCTCTTGCTACCCACCAGGACTCTAAGGTATCTCTCGATTTCCTTACTGGTATATTACAACTCTTTTCTCATGATGTGTATTTCTTGTTCCAGGGTCTACTATTTCTTATATGACCTTATTTGTGGCTATACATTTTGGTTTTAGTCTCGAGTGTATCCCTGATCCCTTATCTATTTCTACCCTGGTAAGTGATTGTGGTTGCTAGAAGAGTCTATAGGGGTTGTGTGGTATCTGTTGGTGGCATAGAAACTCTGGTAGATCTGATAGAGTTAGAAATGGTTGATTTTGATGTCATATTAGGGATTGAGTAGTTACACTCGTGTTATGCCTCCATAGATTGTCGAACCCATATGGTCATGTTTAAAGTCTCAAATAAGTTGATCATTGAGTGGGAAGGGGGTTCTCTAGTGCCTAAGGGAAGGTTCATATCATATCTTAGAGTTCAGAAGTTAATTTCCAAGGTATGTCTCTATCATTTAGTTCAGGTTAAGTATTCTAACTTGGAGGGTCCTTCATTGCAATTCGTTCCCGAGGTTAATGAATTTCCTGAGGCTTTTCTTGAGGATCTTCTTTGGAGTACCTCCTGACAAGGAAATCGATTTTGGGATTGACCTTATTTTGGACACTCTTCTATCTCTATCCCTTCTTATAGAACGGCTCCAGCAGAATTAAAGGAGCTTAAGGAACAGCTGAAAAACCTCCTTGACAAGGGTTTTATCCATCCTAGTGTGCCTCCATGGGTTGCTCCTACTTTTTTCGTGCATAAGAAGGATGGTTCCCTTCGAATATGCATCGATTACTATTAGTTGAATAAGGTTATGGTAAGGAATAAGTATCCTCTTCCCCAGATTGATGATTTCTTTGACCAGTTTTGAGGTGCTATATGTTTCTTAAAGATTGATCTTAGGGTTGGTTATTATTAGCTAAATATTAGGGAGGTGAATATCCTTAAGATGGCCTTCCAAATTAGGTATGGTCATTAGGAGTTCTTAGTCATGTCTTTTGGTTTGACTAATGCCCTAGCGGTATTCATGGACTTAATTAATAGGATAAATGATATTCTGGTGTATTCCAAGAGTGAGGTCGATCATGTCGATCACCTCCGTATCATGTTATAAATCTTGAAAGATCAGTATTTGTAAGCTATGTTTTTGAAGTGCAAGTTTTGGTAAAATTTGTTACTTACCTGGGTCATTTTATTTCTAGTGAAGGGATCATGGTGGATCCGTAGAAAGTTGCAGTAGTTAAGAAGTGGCCTAGGCCCATGACTCCAATCGATATCCAGGGCTTCTTGGGTTTAGCTGGTTACTATTGGAGATTTTTGGAGAGTTTTTCGGCCATAGTTACCCTGCTAAGAAAGTTGACCTAGAAGAAGGTAAAGTTCTTATGGTCTAATGCTTATGAGGGTAGTTTTGAAAAGCTGAAAGATAAGTTGACTTCAGCTCTAATTTTGACTCTGCCTGATGGAACTGATGATTTTGTTGTCTATTGAGATGCATCCCATATAGGACTTGGTTGTGTATTGATACAGCATGGCAAGGTGGTAGCCGATGCTTTTAGGTAGTTAAAAGTTTATGAGAGGAATTATCCGACTCATAACTTGGAGTTGTTGGTCGTGGTGTTCGAACTGAACATTTTTTATCACTATTTGTATGGATTCTATGCAAATATCTTTCCTGCTTATAAGAGCCTACAATATGTGTTCACTGAGAAGGAGTTGAATCTCAAGCAGAAGAGATTACTTGAGTTGCTGAAAAACTACGACATAAGTCTCCACTATCATCCAGGTAAAGCTAATGTGGTTGTTGATGTTCTTAATAAGTTATCCATGGAGAGTCTGGCTCATGTGGATAAGGATAAGTGAGAGTTGGTGAAAGATATTCACTGTTTGTCTAACCTTGGAGTTTGTCTCTTGGACTTTGAATATGGTGGTTTGTTTGTTCAAGAGGTGGCGAAGTTATCTCTTGTTGCTGTGATAAAAGAGAAGCAGGTATTGGATCCTGTCTTAATAAAGATTAAAGAGATGTGGGACAGCAAAAGGTTATAGCCTTTAAGATTGGTAGAGATGGTATCTTGAGGTACCAAGACAAATTATGTGTTCCCGGTGTAAATGGGTTGCGAGAGATGATCTAGGTTGAGGCTCATAAGTCGCGTTATGTCATTTATCCTGGTTCAACAAAAATGTATCATGATCTTAAGAAGATTTATTGGTGAAACAATATGAAGCGAGATGTGTCCAATTTTGTGGAAAAATGCATGATGTGTCAACAAGTAAAGGTTGAGCACTTAAGGCCCGGTAGGTTAACTCAAGAGATTGAGTTGCCCTTATGGAAATGGAAAATAATTAAAATGGATTTTGTTACCGGTCTACCTCGATCTTGAAGTCAGTTCAATTTGATTTGGTTCATCATAGATAGGATGACTAAGTTTACTCACTTCTTGTCAGGGGGAACTAATTATATGGCAGAGGGTTGTGCAAATTTATGTCTCCAAGAGATTATGAAGTTGCATAGGGATCCTGTTTCTATTATGTCAGATCATGATACTCAGTTCTCATCATAATTTTGGCATTCATTTCAGAGATGTTTGGGAACTAAGGTGATCCTTAATACTGCTTTCCACCCACGGTAATATGCGCAAGAGAAAAAGACTATTCAGATATTGGAAGATATGATTGACTATGGTGGTAGTTGGGTTGATCATTTGTCTCTTATAAAGTTTTTGTATAATAATAGCTACCACTCTAGTATTGAGATGGCTCCGTTTGAGGCATTATACAGTAGGAGATGTAGATCTCCTATTGGGTGGTTCAAGATTGGTGAGACAGAGATGTTTGGCCCAAATTTTGCTCACTAATCGATAGAGAAAGTGAAGGTGATTCAGGATAGACTCAAAGCTTCCCACAGTCGCCAAAATTCCTATGCAGTTGTGAGGTGTAGGGAGTTAGAGTTTGTGGTGGTAATTAGGTATTTTTTAAGGTATCTTTCATAAAGGGAGTAATACAATTTGGGAAGAAGGGGGAGTTCAGTCCCCGATATGTCAGCTCATACTTGGTCTTGGACAGGACTGGTAGTATTGCATATGAATTAGAGTTTCCCTCTAGTTTGAGCTCCATTCATTTAGCATTTTGTGTTTTGATGTTAAGAAAGTGCGTGGGTGATCCTATAATGATTATTCCTTAAGGAGAGGTGGGTATTTCAGATTCTTTATCTTATGAGGAAGTCCCAACTAAATTTTAGATTGGCAAGTTCGTAGGTTATGAACCAAGGACGTAGTCTCAATAAAGGTTCTATGGAGGAACCACAAGGTTTAAAAGGCTACTTGGGAAGCCGAAGAAGACATGAAGTCCAAGTATCAATTCTAGTTTTTTGCTCTGGGTAATTGTGCTTAAGGTATGTGTTATTCCTAGCATCTTTGTTTTTTGACTTTGTTAAAGGAAAAAGTGATTTCCTTAGCATCTTAGTTTTCTAACTTTGTTAAAGATAAGAGTAGAGGTGTATGAGGTCAAATCATTCTATTAATTGCCTTGATCTATCATTTGAGGATGAATGATCCTAGTGGGGGAGTATTAAAACACCCCAGATTTTTGCCCTAGTTACGACTGGACCTTATGAGTCCTATGGTGTCCTGATGAGTCATAAAAAAACTAGTAAGTTTTTGGCTTGATTTTACTCTGAGTATGAGTGGCTCACTAAGAGACATAAGGATATGTTACGAGTTGTAAGGTGTAATCATAGGTTGTCTAGTGTAAGTCACTATTTGGGTTCTGTGTTGAATACGATTGGACCCAAGGAGTCATAAGATCTCGTTATAAGTTGGTTGGTTGAGTCAGAAAGATAATAGTGTAGGGTGCCTTGGTAGTATCACTTAGGTTAAGACTCGTGATGACGAGTCGTAACGGGTGGCTATGATTCAAGGGTTGACTAGTTACCAAAGGTGACCTTTTTCAGCTTTTATGTTGAAGGCATTCTAGACATTTCCCCTTTATCCAACTTGAAACCCACATCTTATAACATCTTTAGGGTGTCATTAGCTCTTAGAAACAATCTATGTAACATCTTAAATACTCCCAAATTCTCAAGGTCAAGAACACTTAGGGTTTTTAAGAGGTTGATCAATTAGGGCTCTCAAGGGTGGTTTTCCTTCGTACATCTTACTATTATAGTCATGTTAATCTTCCCTCATTGTTAATTTGTAAAAAGCATGTGTTTGAAAGTATTATTTCATGAGATGTTATGTCGGTTTTGAAACAAAGGTTGGGGTTTTTGAATATTTATGAATTGAACAATGTTTCTTATGGTTTACATATGATTTTCATGCTTTAATTATGGTTTTGAACATGTGGGTGCATGGGCCTGGTGAATGAAATAGAAAATTATGATTTTTCCAAACTTATGACTTTTGAAGTGGCTATGACCCCAACCCCACAATGTGAAATTGGTTTTGAATATGAGAACTGTAGAAATTTGTAAATTAAACTAGTCTTGAACCATTGCATGATACAAAGAGGAATTCGAAACACAATGGTATGGTTTAATGAACAAAGGGAGTCCATGACCCCCTCCATGTATTGATGAACAAAGGGAGTTGTTTTCTCCAAGTTAATTGGAATTATTTTGGCATATTGTTTTCACCTTGCAAGTGTAGTTGGTATGACGATACCAACAATGTATGCCTTAAAGTGGAATGTGGTTAAATGAATGAAAATGTGTGATACTTGTTTTAATCGGGCTTTAATAAGAGTTGTGTAGCTGAGTTATGAAAGTGGGGGTCCGAGGGACAAATACTGAAAACTACATTTGCTGATGCAAAGGTCAAAGTGACTAGGGAGGTTTGAGTGCCCCTAATTATTTTTTCAAGATCAGGGTGGTTTGAGTCCCCTATACATCATTATAGGATCGGGTACTTAATTCATCTTGGTATATTTTGGAAGGTTCAAGTCCCCTTTGCACATATATATGAGATTATTCTCCAGTACGTGCTGCAACATGCATACAAGCCCGACCAGAGGGTGAGATCTGGGGCTATATAGCCCATGGATAATATTATATGACGGTTGAGCTACATAATTCTGGCTAAAGTTTTGAAAAGCATGTTAAGCCTTACTCCCTATCCCAATATATGACATATATAATTATATTTATGCATTTGATTATGTGCATTGGTTTTGAATGATTTTAACTATTAAGCATGCCATTATGTTATCCTTATCCCCGAGTTACATGCTAGTGTTCACCCTGCTAATCGTCTTTGAAAATTGTATCCCCATGCGATGCATAAATTAGTCATACTTCCACTCTTCATGCTTAATGACTTGGATTCGGGATCAGCTAGTGAGTCAGATTGAAATGGTGAGCTTTCATACTTTGGAAGATCCCATTTCATGATTATGGTTTCCTTTATATTTTGACTATTCCATTGAATTTGGTTTTTGTCTATTGATGGGGGAAAGTCCCGACACTTTATTAATGTTCATTTTTGGATTATTGTTTAGAAGGCTTTGTTTGGACTACTGTGGCTATTGGGTGGTGTCAGTTGGTTGTTTGTCCTGTAATCCGTCAGTGGTAATAGATTTGATTAGAACTTTCTTACACTATTGTACGTTACCTTATTATATGTTTGAAATTCAGCCAATCGTAGGGTGTAGGGTGTTTGGCTTGGTTAGGTGCAGGGGTGATCTCTGATCCACATAGAACTTTAGATACCCATCACAGACAAGCCCTGGTTCAGGTCGTGATAGATTTAGTGTATGGTTTAAATATTAGAATGGAGGACATGGTTTCCCCAAATTGAATGAATTTATGCTTGGAATTGGCATTAACCTCAATCCACTTGATAATCTTAATTTTAAATATGGATAATTGCATAGTTGAAATAATTTTGAACCCATTGCGTTACATTACAGGATAAATGGATATGAATATCATTTTGGATGGCCTTGGTGGCCCTGGATTTTAGATTTTAATGAAACTTAGGAGTCCAATTTTGGTTATATGAATTGGTTTTGCATAATTAAATAAGCTTGCAAGTATATTGATATAACGATACCAAGTGGTAAATGCCTTCATGAATGACTCATGGGTTAATGGTTGGAATTATGTGCAAAGTGATTTTAATTTGGGCTTAAATGGGATTGTGTAGCTCACCGTGAAGGTGTAAATCCTGGGGGGATGAACACTGGAAACCATATTTGTCGGCATTGGAGGTCAATATGGTTGTGTGCTTGATGCACACTTTATATATATATATGTGTGTGTGTGTGTGTGTGTGTGTGTATACATTGGGATGGTTGTTGCCTTGGTGGCCTTAATTTTTCCTTATTTTTTCCTTGATTCGTTCGGCTAAGACGTATTGAGGTCCTTTCAACAGGGAAAGCTAAACCCATATAGCCCATGGGTGCCTTTAGGATGGATCAAGCTACACAGTCCAGATTAATGGTTTTAAAACCCTCATGTTCACAACCCTTACCCTATCTCAGCATCTTATATATGTATATATAAATGTATGCATGTGGCTTTTACTGATTTTAGACATGGCATTATTTTATCACTTTTCCAGAGTTAATGCCAGTGTTTATCCCACTAACTATCCTAGGACACTACATAATTTCTTAATGTAGGGTTCGAAAACTTTTCTGTTGCTTTTGTACAATGATAGGTGGTTGAGCACGTCAGTTGAGTTGCTGTGAAGTGGTGATCCTCCATCCTTCGGAAGGCCTTGTCATTTCATAGTTCTGTCTTTATTTTCATAGTATTTATGGATCCTTTTTGTAATAGTCGGGGACATGTCCCAACTTAGTTGTACTTATGGTTTTAGAGGCTATTATGGACAAGTATGGGTTGGTTGTATTTTTTACTCTTAGTTTTTAGATAAATTATCTATTAATCTTCTCATTACTGTTTGATTTACTTCCACTTTATTTTTATTATTGTGCTCTTAAGGTGAGGCTAAGGGGGTGGTCTTGGGCTCATGGTGGTCTTGAGATACCCGTCATTGTCAGGCCCTGATTCGAGTAGTGACATACTATTACCCCAAA
Organism: Capsicum annuum; assembly: GCF_002878395.1. Taxonomy (NCBI): domain Eukaryota; kingdom Viridiplantae; phylum Streptophyta; class Magnoliopsida; order Solanales; family Solanaceae; genus Capsicum; species Capsicum annuum. The sequence goes on along the minus strand of NC_061120.1, from coordinate 83,912,341 downwards.
TAATGTTGCGTGGATCCAGGAAAGACCAAGGCTATGATTTTCCTTCATCATCATCTAGATGACTAAAGGTTGAGTACTTGACAGTGAAAGATCTACTTAAATTATGGACTAATTTGAAGGAACGATGTGACCATCTAAAGGACACGATACCTCGTAGAGCTCGTTATGAGTGTATGCACTTACAAATTTGAATATAATTTGGTTGTATTTAGGATTATTTTCCAATTAAAATTATGTGGGGAAACTATAAATGATGATGAAATAATAGAAAAGACACTACTTTCATGCCTCAAATGTTCTAGTGCAATAGTAATAGCATGAAAAGGTCTTTCAGAAGTATCTTAAATTAATCTCATGTCTTCTAGTGGCTGAGAAACATAATGTCCTTTTGATGAAAAATCATAAAGTTCGTCTCACTGGAGCTGCTCAATTACCAAAAGGAAATAAGGTACAAGCACATGGTCAGCCTGAAAGACTATAAGATTGGGATCATAATAATATGTGTCATGGCAATAGGGGATGATATAATAATCATCGTGGTGGTGGTAACTAGGAAAGGGATAACCATATATCCTCAAAACAATCCTTCAAGAGGAAATTGTCATTGTTGTGGCATGAAAGGCCAATGGAAGAATGAATGTCGGGCACCTAAGTATTTTTCTAGGCTTTAAAGATTCTTTAAGAGAAAGAAATAAAGGTGGGACCTCTTCTAATCTCCGAATGAAGTCACCCTTAACTTTCAAAATGATGATGAGGAAGGACCTTCACAAAAATATGATGACAATGTTGAGGCAAACTTGATTTTGAAAGATGACGATTTTGATGGCCTTGATAATATTACTCATTTGGAAGTTGAAGACTTCTTTGGATATCAAAACTGAATCTTGTTCAATTTATTGGAAAAATCAATTATGTTGTTTTCTTTATGTGGCTTTTTTAGTTATCAAGTTTTTTTCGTTACGTTATTTTTATTTTTCAAGAAAAAAAGTATTTAAGTTTGATTGTGAGATTCACATTTCTTATCATGTATTTTTATTTTGTGAAGATAATAAAATTTTTCAAATCTTCAATTGAACCCAAGATGAGTAAAGGAGATATGTTCCTTCTTGATAGTTATACAAACTCACACTATATTAAGAGAAAAATATTTCTCTGATTGGATTATAAATAAGTCTATGTTAATATAAAATCTGATAGTACAAAATTAGTTGAGGGCTCTAAAAGATCGACCTTATTACTATCTGGGGGAACAATATTGGCCATTGATAATGCATTATATTGTACTAAGCCCTAAATAAACTTGTTAAGTTTCAAGGTTATTCGCCAAAATGGCTATCATACTGAGACTACAAATGAAGTAAAGATTGAATACCTTTATATTACTACAATAAAAGTAGAGGAAAAGTTTATGCATGAAAAACTACCACACTTTCTTCTAGATTTGTAACACCCTGGGTTTTGAATCTTAGAAAATTTCCTCGATTTTTGGTCTCTGGACCTAATACAAATCGAGGGTACGAACCATATATTGGGGTCCAGATGGTAAGGTCCAGTCGTAGAATGACAAGTGTTAGTTGGTGGGATGAATTTTGGTTACTGAAATGGAGACGACTTAGGGGTACGAGTCGTATTGGTGATTACGGATCATTTGGTTTCTTAACTTATTCTTATACTTGATTACTTGGGTTGGATCTAAGTAGAAGTGGCTCACCATGAGCTATAACCTAGGGTACGAGTCGCACCATGGACTCATATGGTAGACAGTGTTTGAATCTTTCTTGAGCTTAAATCTGCTAGGGGTACGGATAAAGGGTACGGATCGTATGCTATCAATACAACTTGGTTGGATGAGTCATATGCTAGACAATGTTGTATTCAGGGGTTGATACCAGGATGTGAGTGGAGGATACCAATCGTATTGGAAGGTACGACTTGTGTGGGTCAGTCGTACCCCTGTGATGGGATTTTGATACAACTTAAGTTGGGGTATTCTGGATATTTCCCCACTTATCCTAATAAGGTCCCATGACTTCTAACCTACTTTGGAGGTTATTACCCTATTATTTCACTCATTAACACTTAGAAACTTTTCTAAAACACTGCATAATTCTCTCAAGAGCTTTTGGGCAAGGGAAACTAAGGTTTCAACTAGAGGATCAATTTGAGGCTTGTCTTGGTGATTTATTTCCATATTCATCTTGGTTTAAGGCATGTTCTCTTCCCTCATTGTTAATTTTAACTAAAGGCATAGTTTTTATGAATGTTTTCATGATTTCATTGGTTGTATGCTTTTGGTTTTCAAATATGATTTGGGGGTTTTGATGTTAAATGGTTAGTTATGGTTTTCCATGGTTTTAGTTACTCTTTTATATGTATTAATAGTAGTTTTGGATAATTTAATTGCATGGGAATGGTTTAATGGTAATTGGAATTAGTTTTGGTCATATTATACCCCTAATGTGTGTGACAAAATACTTATAAAGATACGTTCATTACATTGACTACTTTAATGGAACTCTTGCATGTTTTAGAACTTGGTAAAGGAATTATACATGGTTTGAATGTCTTGGAAAGTTAAATGGATAAATGGTTACGCGTGTGGGGTACATGGAATCCCCTAAGTGGTTTAATATGGTAAATGAAAGGGAACTTGAAAGTCCCCTTAAACCTATAAATAGTTGGCTATGGTTGATACTTGCAAGTAAGGATTGGTATAACGATACCAATATCAATAGCCTTGGTAATGAAAAATGGTTTGGATATTTGGAAAATAGTTTTGATTGGGCAATAATGGCGGGATGTGTATCAAAGTCATGTAAGATAGAAGTCATGAGGAGACCAAAATTGGAACTCTTATTTGCCAATATGAGGTTGGCCTTGGTGACCATGTGCATAATGTCACACTATATTTAGGGGATGTACTAGTCATCCTAGGGTGTCTTCTCTAGTCGTGCGGCTACATGCACTAGGGCCCTTTCAGCAAGGGGAGCTGAATCTATATAGCCTGTGGGTGGTTTAGGACAGTAATGCTACACAGCCAGGTAAAGGTTTTAAAGTCATTCTATACCCGGTCCCTTTTCCCATGGTAATATATGTATATCTATATATATAGATATAGATTTATATATGGTTATGTGCATATGGATGGTTTTACTTGGTTTTATAAATGTCATTATTTTATCCTTACCCTGAGATCTTGCTAGCGGTCACGCGCTAACCCTGTCAACTGGCAGTTGTATACCCACGCTATGTAGGAATCGACCGTTGTACTCTTACATAGTAATTGACTCGGGGACAGATTTTGGACTGAAGTGGTGAGCTTCCATCCTCTCTGAAGGCTTTATTTCATGATATGGATATTTCTAGGCACTTTGGTTTATTTTTGGATATTGGTTTGGCTATGTTTGGGGGCATGTCCCAACCGGATTTTACTACTCCTTTTTTGGTTAAAGGCTTTATGGTATTTCTATGGGTAGGAATGGAGGGATCGATTTAGGTGTCGGCCTTGGTATTGGAATAAGCCGGTGGGTTGACATCATTGGACGATATTATTGGTTGTTCCATCTTATTTTATTCTAGGATTAACTATATTATTTTTGGGGACATCTTTGGTTATTTCCCGCTTTGTGGCCCTTATTTTGGTACTAGTTTATTATGGTTGGTTTATTGGTATGGGATGGTTGGACTCGGTTGGGTCGGTCATGGTTGTGATCTTATCCCAGAGTCTTTATGTGAGTTATTACACTATCTTGTTACATTCTAAAAATTTAGCCAACTCAGGACAGGTAGGTGGAGGTTGGGTTGGATAATGAGGGTGGTCTCCGATCTTTGTCGAACTTAGGTCACCCATTATGATAAGGCCTTAGGGTGAGTCATGTAAAGTTGGTATCAGATCCTAGGTTCATGGTCAATTGGGAGTCAACAAAGCCGTGTCAAGTAGAGTCTCTTTTTGGGGTGTGTAGCGCACCACACTCATACAGAAGAGGCTACAAGGCATTTAGGAATATTTCACTTTCTTGGTATTCTATTATCAAGCGTGGAGTCTCAGACATAGAATTTTATCTGATCCTTGTTTATTTTTCTTTCAGATAATGCCGAGTAGATCTGAAACATAAGAAAATTATTTTATCCCATCTAGGGGTAACACTGAAGGGGTGTATCCTACTTCTGGGGTTCATCTTCGATCTCACGGTCCTATCCCTGATAGTTTTGAAGTTTCATCAATTGCTACTAGTCCTCCTTAAGATAAGGTGACTAATGCAGAATTTCATCAGTCTATTCATGTTATGGCTCAGATGGTCGCTGCTCAAGCTGAACGGGGTGCGACTGGTGCTTTGTCTGGTGATGTCACCAGTTTTGGCCAATTTATGAAAATGAGTCCTTCCACTATTTCTAGAGTGAAGGTAGGGAAGGATCCACAGGGCTTCTTAGATAAAATGGAAAAGATATTTCAGGTAATGTAGGCTACCAATATGGAGGGGGTAAACTTTGCAGCCTATCAGCTTAACAATGTTGCTTATCAGTGGAATAAAGAGTGGAATAGGGATAACGATGATGTGGAAGAATCAGTCTTGTGGGATACTTTTTCTAAGACCTTCTTAGATCATTTCTTTCCCCAAGAGTTGAGGAAAGCAAAGATGGAGAAGTTTGTGAACCTCAAGCTGGGGAGAATGTCTGTCAAGGAATATGCCTTGAAGTTTTATCAATTGTTAAGGTATGCTCCTAATTTAGTGGCTAACATGCGGGTAAGGATGAGGAAGTTCGCTTATGGGTTAAATTGGGATTTAATTTTGGAAAGCAAAACTGCCTTGCTGATTAAGGATATGGACATCTCTTGCTTAATTCTTTATATACAGTAGGTAAAAGATAAGAAGAAATAGGTAGAGTTTAGGGCTAGGCAGGGTAAGAGGAGTAGGTTTTCTAACCAAGAAGGTGCTCTGTCTCAGGGTGGTTGGAATGGTGGCAAATAGCAGAAAAAGAAGTGAGAGAGTTTTGGTTCCTACTCTTCTGCTAGTGCTCCTTACCAATCAGTTGACAGGCGTCATCACGGTGGTGATAATTTTTGGGAGTAGGGTGCCCAATCTCAGGCAAATGGACGTCAGTTAGTTTCTTCATGCCATCCTAGTCAGTTCTGTGGTCATCCCCATCAGGGTTATTGCGATGAAGTAAAGGACAAGTACTTCGAGTTTGGCCAAACAGGCCATCATCCTAGGGATTATCTGACTAGTAAGGTTGCTACGGGGGCAAATAAGATTTATGTGGCTTTACCTTCTACTCCTACACCTGGTGGTATTGCATCTGCTTCTATTACTGCTCTTGGTTCTAATGTGGTCGGAATAGGTTATATGCTTTGGCATCTTGATAGGAATTCGAGGCATCTCCTGATGTCGTTACTAGTATGTTACAATTTTCTCTCGTGACATATATTGTTGGCTTGATTTGAGGTCTACTCTCTTCTATATGACTCCTTATGTGGTTGTATCATTTGGTTTCAATTAGGAAGTTATTTCGAATTCTTTTTCTATTTCTAACCTAGTAGGTAACTCGCTTATTTATAAGAGAGTCTATAGAGGGTGTGTGGTATTTATTGGTGGCAAGCACACCTTGGTGGATCTATTTGAGTTGGATATGGTGGATTTCAATGTCATTCTGGGTATGTATTTGTTGCACTCTTGTTATGCATCTTTGGATTATCGAACCCATACGGTTATCATTAGGTTTCCTGGGGAATAGATTATAGAGTGGGAGGGTGTTTTTTTAGCTCCTAAAGGGAGGTTTATTTCCTATCTTAGAGCTCGAAGGTTGATCTCTAAAGGTTGTCTTTATCACATGGTCTAAGTTAAAGATTCTAACTCGGAAGGTCCTTCTTTCCAGTCAGCTCCAGTGGTTAATGAGTTTCAAGAGGTCTTTTCGAATGATCTTCCTGGTGTTCCTCTGGATAGGGAAATAGAGTTTGGTATTGATCTAATTTTGAACACTTTTCCAATTTCTATTCCTCCATATAGAATGGATCCGGCTGAGTTAAAGGAACTCAAAGAGCCACTTAAGGATCATCTGGATAAGGAGTTTATTCATCCTAGTGTATCTCCTTGGGGTGCACCGGTGTTGTTTGTACGCAAAAAGGATGGTTCCCTTAGGGTGTACATTGACTATAGGCAGTTGAACAAGGTGATGATCAAGAATAAGTATCCTCTTCCAAGGATAGATAATCTATTTGACCAGTTACAAAGTGGCAAGTTCTTTTCTAAGATAGATCTTTGGTCTGGGTACCATCAGCTAAAGGTTAGGGAGGTGGATATTCCTAAGATGGATTTTCGTACTCAGTATGGGTACTTTGAGTATTTGGTAATGTCATTTGGGTTGAATAATGCTCCGACGACATTTATGTATCTGGTGAACAGAATTTTTCATCAGTATTTGGTTCTCTTCATTATTGTATTCATTGATGACATTTTGGTTTATTCGAAGAGCGAGGTGGATCATGCTAATCACTCTGTATAGTGTTGCAGACCTTAAGAAAACCACAGTTTTATGCCAAGCTCTTTAAGTGTGAGTTTTGGTTGAACTATGTAACTTTCTTGGGTCGTATTATTTCTAGTGACGAGATCATGGTGGATCCACAAAAGGTTGTTGTAGTGAATAGGTGTCCTAGACCCATGACTCCATCCAACATTTGAAGCTTCTTGGGTTTAGCTGGGTCTTATAGGCAGTTTATGGAAAGCTTTTCGTTGATAGATGCTCCTTTGACTAAGTTAACGCAGAAGAAGGTTAAGTTTTCTTGGTCAGATGCTTGTGAAGGGAGTTTTAAGAAATTGAAGGATAAGTTAACTTCAGCTCTAATTCTGACTTTTCCAGAAGGTAATAATGGTTTCATAGTTTATTGTGATACATCTCGGGTAGGTCTTAGTTTTGTGTTGAGGCAGCATGGGAAAATGATTGCCTATGCTTCCAGGAAGTTGAAGGTAATAACAAAAATTATCCTACTCATGATTTGGAACTATTGGTAGTTGTGTTTGCATTAAAAATATGGTGGCATTACTTGCACGATGTTCTCGTGGATATCTTTTCTGATCATAAGAGTCTACAGTATGTATTCACCCAGAAAGAGCTTAATCTCAGGTAGAGGAGATGGCTTGAGCTTCTCAAAGATTATGATATGAGTCTTCACTATCACCCAGGTAAGGCTAATATGGTTGTTGATACTCTTAACAGGTTATCCATGGGGAGTTTTTCTTATGTGGAGGAAGGAAAGTAGGAATTAGTGAAGGATATTTACCGCTTGGCTTATCTTAGGTTCATCTCTTCGACTCCAAGAATGGTGGTGTGATGGTGCAAGAAGTGGTTCGATCGTCTCTTAGTGCAAAGATTAAGGAGAAGTAAGTGTAAGATCCCATCTTGATAAAAATCAAGAGTGACGTTGGTGGGCAAATGGTAGTGTTGTTTGAGATCCATAGTGATGGTACATTACGATACCAAGGGAGGTTATGTTTACCTGATGTCGACAATTTGTGAAAAAGGATTTTGGCAAAGGCGCATAAGTCATGCTATGTTATTCATTCCAGCTTGACTAAGATATATCATGATCTTAAGGATATCTATTGGTGGAATGGAATGAAGAGGGATGTGGTTGATTTTGTGGCCAAGTGCATGGTGTGTCAATAGGTTAAAGTTGAGCACATGAGGCCAGGAGGGTTGTATCAAGAAATTGATTTTCCTGAATGGAAGTGGGAAGTGATCATTATAGACTTTGTTACCGATCTTCCACGATCTCAAAATCAATATGATTTGATTTAGGTTATTTTGGATAGGATGACTAAGTCTATACACTTTTTCCAGTATGGACTACCTTCTCGGCGGAGGATTATGCTAAGCTGTATCTTCAGGAGATTGCGACGATACATGGGTTTCGATTAATTTTGATTGTAGCACGCTATTTACGTCTCACTTCTGGAGGTTTTTTTAGAGAGGTTGGGGACCAATGTAATTCTAAGTACTACTTTCCATCCGCAGATGGATGGGCAAGTGGAGAAAACTATTTAGACATTTGAGGATATGCTTCGGGCCTGTGTGATTGAGTATGGTGGCAATTGGGTTGAGCATCTAACTTTGATGGAGTTTGCTTACAATAATAGCTATAATTCTAGTATTGGTATGGCCTCTTTTAAGGCATTGTACGGTAGGAGGTGTAAATGTCATATTGGTTGGTTGGAGCTTGGTGAGGCAGACATGTTTAGTCTCGATTTGGTTTACCAGGCTACGAAAAATATGAAGGTGATTCGGGATAGGCTTAAGGCTTCCCAAAGTTGCAAAAAGTCCTATGTGGATGTTACGCATAGAGACTTGGAATTTGAGGTTGGGGATACAGTTTTCCTCAAGGTATATCCCAAAAAGGGAGTAATGCGGTTTGAAAAGAAGAGGAAGCTCAGTCCTCGATATGTAGGTCCTTGTGAGATTTTACGGTGAGTTGGTAACATGGCTTATGAGCTGGAGTTTCCTTCTTTATCTTTGTTCATCTGGTCTTTCATGTTTCCATGTTGAGAAAGTATATTGGTGATCCTTCTTCGATTGTTTCTTCAGAAGGATTAGGTCTCACAGATTCTTTGTCTTATAAAGAGGTACTGATTGAGATCTTGGATAGGCAGTTTCATTAGTTACGGACCAAGGATGTGGCTTCGGTTAAGGTTATTTGGCAACACCATAAGGTGGAAGCAGTTACATGGGAAGCGGAAGAGGACACGAAGTCCAAATATCCGCATTTGTTTTCTGCTCTTGGGATTCGTGCGGAAGGTATGTATCTTTAACACATCTTTTTGTTCTGAGTTTGTTGATGGAAAGATAAATATCTTTTCCTTTTTTATTTCAAACTTTGTTAATGACTGGGAATATATTTGATAATGCAAATGACTCGTGCGTGTGGTTACCCCTACCATGTCTGTCATTCGGGGACGAATGTTCCTATTAGGGGAGACTATACCACCCTGGATTTTGACCCTTAAAAAATTCCTATAATTCTGGTCTCTGGACCTAATACGACTCGAGGGTATGAGCCGTATGTTGGGGAACGGTTGGTAAGGTCCAGTCGTATACTAGGCAGTGTTGGTTAGTGGGATGGATTTTGGTTACTGGAATGGATAAAACTTAAGGATACCAGTCGTATTGGTGGTTACACATTATTTGATTCCTTAACTTAATCTTAGACTTGGTTACTTGGGTTGGATCTGAGTACGAGTGGCTCACCATGATCCGTAATCTAGGGTATGATTCATACCATGAACTCGTATAGTGGATAGTGTTTGAATCTTCCATGAGCATAAATCTGCCAAGGGTACAGATGAAGGGTACGGATGATATGTTGTCAATATGAATTGGTTGGATGAGTCGTATGCTAGAAATAATTGGATTTAAGGGTTGAGTCAAGGATATGAGTGGAGGATACCAATCGTATTAGAGGGTACGACTTATGTGGGTCAGTCGTACCCCTGTGATGGGATTTTGGTGCAACTTAAGTGGGGGTATTCTGGATATTTCCCTACTTATCCTAATATGGTCTCATGACTTCTAACCTATTTGGGAGATTATTTAACCTATTATTTCATTCATTAACACTTAGAAACTTTTCTAAAACACTCCATAACTCTCTCAAGAGCTTTTGGGGAAGGAAAACTAAGGTTTCAACTAGAGAATCGATTTGGGGATTGTCTTGGTGATTTCTTTTCATCATCATCTTGGTTTAAGGTATTTTCTCTTTCCTCATTTTTAATTTTATCTAAATGCATGGTTTTTATTAATGTTTTCATGAATTCATTGATTCTATGATTTAGGTTTTCAAATACGATTTAGGGGTTTTGATGTTAAATGGTTGGTTATGGTTTCCCATGACTTTAATTATGCTTTTATTTACATTAATGGTGGTTTTGGATAATTAGATTGCATGGGAATGGTTTAATGGTAATTGGAATTGATTTTGGTCATATTATTCCTCCAATGTGTTTGACAAAATGCTTATAAAGATGTTCATTGCATTGACTGCTTAAATGGAAATCTTGCATATTTTAAAACTTAGTAAAGAAATTATGCATGGTTTAAATGGCTTGGAAAGGTAAATGGATAAATGGTTATGCTTGTGGGGTACATGGAATCCACCAAGTGGTTTAATACGATAAATGAAAGGTCACTTGAAAGTCCTCTAAAATCTATAAATGGTTGGCTGTGGATGATACTTGCAAGTAAGGATTGGTATGACGATACCAATATCAATGGCCTTGGTTAATAAATGGAAAATGGTTTTACTATTTGGAAAATAGTTTTAATTGGGAAATAAAGGTGGGATATGTAGCAAAGCCTTGGAAGGTGGAGGTTTTGGGGGGACTAAAATTGGAAACTCATTTTGTCGATATGAGGTTGATCTTGGTGACCGTTGCATGATCTCACACTATTTTTGGGGTATGTACTGGTCATCCCAGGGTATCTTCTCTGGTCGTACGGCTACAGGGTCCTTTCAACGAGGGGGGCTAAACTCATTTAGCCAATGGGTGGTTTAGGACGGCAAACCTACACAGCCTAGGTAAAGGTTTTAAAGGCATGCTAAACCCGGTCCCTTTTTCCAACTTGGTTATATATTTATATATACATATGGTTATGTGCGTATGGATGGTTTTACTTAGTTTTACAAATGGCATTATTTTATCCTTACCTTGAGATCATGCTAGCGGTTACTCGCTAACCCCGTCTACTGGTAGCTACATACCCAAGCTATGCAGGAATTGACCGTTCTACTCCTTCTATATAGTATTGAGTCGGGGATAGCATTTGGACTAAAGTATTGAGCTTCCATCCTTTTGGAAGGCTCTATTTCATGTTATGAACATTTCTAAACACTTTGATTTATTTTTGGATATTGGTTTTAGCTATGGTTGAGGGCATGTCCCAACTGGATTTTATTACTCTTTCGGTTAGAGGCTTTGTGGTATTTCTATGGGTTAGAATAGGTGAGATCTGTATAGGTATCGTCCTTGGCATTGGAATAAGCCGGTGGGCTGACATTATTGGACGATATTGTTGGTCATTCCATTCTATATTATTTTGGTATTAATTATATTATATATTGGGACATCTTTGGTTATGGCCTGGTTTGTGGCCCTTATTTCAATATCAGTTTGGTATGGTTGGATAATTGGTATGGGATGGTTGGACTTGGCTGGGTCGATCACAGTTGTAATCTTATCCCATAGTCTTTATAAGAGTTGTTACACTATCTTGTTACATGCTCAAAATTTAACCAACTCAGGGCAGGCGGGTGGAGGTTGGATTGGGTAATGATGGTAGTCTCTGGTCCTGGTCAGACTTGGGATGCCCATTATGACAAGGCCCCTAGGCAGGTCATGTCAGGATTGTGCTATACAAGTATTTGTATGGTTGAATCATATGCCATAGTTAGCAAAAGGTTTACATGTTCTAATGATTTTATCATTTGGCATGACCGGTTGGCCATCCCAATTTTAATACTAGGCGCAGAATTGCTGAGAATTCACATGGGCATAATTTAAAAAATCAAAAGAATTCTCATGTGTTGCTTATTTTCAAAGAAAGTTGATTACTATACCACCAGCTAAGGTTGGGATTGAATCTCCTTTATTTCTTAAATGTATATAGGGTGATATATGGACCAATTCACCCTCTATGTGGACCTTTCAAATATTATATGGTCTTGATAGGTACATCTACAAGATGGTCATGTGTGTGTTTATTATCAACTCATAATATGGATTTTATGAGATTGTTGGCTCAAATAATAAGGTTAAAAGCATAATTTCCAAATTATGCAATAAAGACTATTCATCTTAATAATGCTGGTGAGTTTATATCTCAATCCATTAATGATTATAATATGTCACAGGAATTAAAGATGAACATTTGGTTGCTCATGTTCACACTCAAAATGGCCTAGCAGAATCATTGATCAAACATCTTCAATTGATATCTAGACTAATGTTAAAGAGGACAAAACATCCTATTTCAATATGGGGGCATGCTATTTAACATGCAGCAATACTTATGTGCATAAGGCCAGTCAGATATCATAAATCTCTCATTACAGTTGGATTTTTGTCAAGAACCAAACATTTTTCATCTTAGAATTTTTGGGTGTGCGATATATGTTTTAATTGTTCCACCATAATGCAAAGAGATAGGACCCCAAAGAATATTGGGGATATGTGTTGGGTATGAATCTCCTTCCGTTATAAAATATTTGAAACCTATGGTAGGAGATTTATTGGCGGCAAGATTTATTGATTGTCATTTTGATGAATCAATATACCCAACATTAGGGGGAGAATTGTAATACCCCGTACTTTTCCTAGCTTGAAAAGTTTCCCAAGAATGTTAGAAGCTTTCTTTGAAAGGTGAATCCACTTTTGTACATGTGGTATTTTCAAGATTTTCACTCCCTGTCATGTGAGAAATTCAATAAGCTTTCCATCGATACCAAATTCGCCTAAATCCGACACCCGGGTGAAGTGTTAGAGCCTTTTAGTGAGACGGTGTATCACCTGAGTCTTCAGCGCGTCGCAGAGATAGCTCAAATGGCAATTGCCAATTTCCAGTATTGCTCCGTGATAGTGGAGCATCACGCCACACTTCCAGGTCGTAGACAAGGTGGAAACGCGATAGCTCCGCGTCGTACCACTATGAAATTTCCCATTTGTCACTTTCTAGTGACTTGGCGCGATAGTTGCACATTGCACCAAGGATAAAAATTAGGAAATTTTCTCATAAATTAAAAACGTGTTCTGGGGTTAAAAGGGTCAATTTTCCACCCTATATAAGCCTTATAACACGAGATTTGGCCATTATTCAGCAACTTATACTTAATTACTCTCAAAAACTCTCAAGAACAAACTCTAGGGTTTTCATAGAAGGTTCAATTCCAAGAGAATTCACCGTCAAATTTCAAGAATCTCTCCATTAATCTTCGTAAAATCACAAGCTAAGATATGCGTAGTGTGCATTCATGGACTTCTTTCGTCCATGAAGCCCGAGAATCTCTTTTCTAAGCTTAAGTTTGTGGATTTCTTTATGAATTTCATGTTGGGTTTGTTTTGTTTATGTTGAGAATGATCACTTGAATTTTAATCTATGTTTGGTGATAAATTTCATGTGGAATTGACTAGTAAAGATGTAGATTCATGTAAACCTAGGATTAAAACCCTTGGATGATGAAATTAGAGATGAATCATGATGATTAATTGTTGTATAATGTTGTCTACATGTGCTATGCCTACCATGTGTTTGATTAAATGCCTAGATGAAGGAACAATGCCCAACTAGTATGATATCATGAAATCCCTATGTATGTACAAGCTTATGCATATCACATGTTTGATGAAGTGCTTCAATATATGAATTATTAATTGTGTTGTTGATCATATGTTCAAGTAAGTCATGCTATGTCAGTTTCTTCTCATCGAGTCTTGAGGGTACTTGTACCCAAACATTTAGCTGTGTGCCTAGAGCCATGTCATGTTTTCACGATCTCCTCAGTCAAGCTATGATCCATAGAACTCAGTCAGTCATGTGACTTAGGAAATCTCAGAAATCTTAGTAATCTCAGTAGTTCAATAATCTCAGTGATCTTAGTACTCAGTAATCTCAGTAACCTCAGTATTCCCAGTCAATCTCAGTAACTTCAGTATTCTCAGTCAGTCCTTAGAACTCAGTACATTCCGTCAGTCAACGGAACTCAGTAAATTTAGTTTAGCTCCGCTAAATAATACCACTAGTATAAGTTCGGTTCAACTAATCAGTTCAGTTCAGTTAATCATTTCAGCTCAATTAATCAGTTTAGTGTCTTTCATATGGGAGTAGGATTCAGCACCGAGCAAGCCTACGGATGGGGACTCATCCACTAGATAGGACTGAGATCCCTAGAAGAAATCCCTAAGTTCCAGAACTACGTAGCCAGCGTAGGTACAGTATGTCACCCATTATATAGGACTGACATACTCAGGGATCACCCATTAGTGCATTTAAATGTATAGGACTGATCCCAGAGGTCACCCACTAGATTAGGACTGACTCCACAGCAGTTATCTTTACCAGTGGCGCGGTACTAATACCCTTCCAGCTGGGGTTACAGGTTAGACCCCAGTTAGTTTAGTATGGGGCATGTCGGTTAGATAAATACATCCCACAATTTCAGTTACAGAATCAGGACTGTCAGATACAGTCAATTCAGCTCAGTAGTATAGATTTAGGACTATCAGATACAATCACTCCTTACCATTATAAATAGACTACGTGATCACCCACTAGATAGGAATGATCTCAACTATGGTCAATCAGTAATGGTATCATCAAATTTAGAGATCACCCGCTAGATAGGACTGATCTCAGATTCAGTTACTCTGATACAGTACGAAACTCAGCTAGTTACATCAGATTCAGGATTGTCAGATGCAGTCACTCATGTTATCAGTTATATCAGTTATCAAAACTTATGTGATTAGCATTCAGCTTCAGGACTATCAAATACAGTCAACCAGACCAGTTCTTCATAATCAGAACTGCCAGACACAGTTATCCATGTATCAGTAACATAGTATCAGACCCTCAGTATTCAGTAATACAGTATTAGTTTCTCACTCATCAGTGACTCAGATGTCAATGTCAGTAGACTTAGTAGTCAGAACTCAGTATCTAGTCCTATCATGATCTTAGTTACAGTTACATGTGCATGCATGTAATCTCACGTTCATGTTAGTCAGTCAGTTAGTATTGTTCATGCATATGAACCTATTGCATTTAGTTTACCTCACTTGTATACCAGTACATTCAAAAAACTAACGCATTTGCGCTATGGTGTCTTATACCATAGGTTTAGAAGCACGAACTCCAGAGAACCAGTAGTTAGGGACATGTCCCATCAACTCCATATTCAAACAATTTAGAGGTTTTTAGACTACAGTATGTTCAGATAATTATCTCAATTATTTTGGTATTGTTATACCATATTTTTCAGTTATGTACTAGTATTGAACCTTATGGCCTTTCAGTTCATATTTCCGCATTTACGATATTATTACTATAATTCAGTGCTCAGTTTACAGATATAAGTCATGGGTTAGCTTGTGATCCTTTTTGGTCATGGGCACCGTGTAGCGTTCTGGGTACCAGATTTGGGGCGTTACAACGACATAAGCAGTTGAAACATCTTAAACTGCATTATTACTATCTCATTTAGATCATCAAACAAATCAATGTGAGAAAGAGGTTCAAAAGATAATTTACTTGCAAAATGTTGCAAACCAACTGGCAGATGTATTTACTAACCTTCCAAGAGTTACTAAATCTTATATTCTAGATGCAAATACTCTAGTTTGAGTTGATATCCCAATAGAATAAGTGGTCAATGCAAATAAATCTAGGTCATGTTTAAAACGTGGCAGACCATTAGTTCTAAGGATAAAAATCCTCGAAAAAAAGAAAAAAATAATCATAATGATCACAATATGGTGGAAATTACTCAAAAAGAGACTCGAGACCAAGTGATAAGGCCACTAAGGAGGTTAAAATACCTAAAATAATGAGAATAAGGAAATCTCAATAAGTTATGTCTCGACAAGAAATGGGTGGAATCGAAATAATTTTGAGGTTGACAATATTTTTACTTACAAAGTTGCTACTACCATAATGCAATAAGATGAGGATTGGAAATCAAAATTTTCTAATGAATATAGACAGAGAAATTATTGACCAAAATGGAAGGATGCAATTCAAGCAGAATTGACTTCACTTGAAAAATGTGAAATTCTCTTACCAATAGTTCGAACACCTGAAGGTGTCAATCCAGTGAAGTACAAAAGAATTTTTGTGCAAAAATAAAATGAAAAAGGTGAAGTCATAAGATATAAAGCACAACTTATGGCACAAGATTTTTTGCAAAGGTCTGACATTGACTATACAAAGATATATTCTCTGTGATGGATGAAATTACCTTCAAATATATAATAAGTTTGACAGTCTATGAAAAGCTTGATATGCACCTAATGGATATTGTCACGACTTATTTGTATGGCTCATTGAACAACCATATTTTTATGAAAATTTCAGAAGCCTTCAAAGTGCCTGAAGCATAGAAAAGTTCACAAGAAACTTGTTCAATAAAGCTTCAAAAATCCTTATATGGATTGAAACAATCAAGGCAGATGTGGTACAATCGTCTTAGAAAATATTTGCTAAAAGAAGAGAACAAAAATGACCCTATTTTTATAAAAGATTTGGATCTGAATTCGCTAAAATAGTTGTGTATGTCGATGACTTGAATATCATTGGCACTCCTAAAGAGCTTTCAATAGTTGTTGAGTGTTTGAAGAAATAATTTGAAATGAAAGATATAGGAAAGATAAAATTTTATATCGGCCTATAGATTAAGCATTTGACAAATAGAATTTTTGCCCATCAATCAATGTACGCTGAAAAAAATGTAAAGTAATTTTACATGAATAAATCATATCCATTGAGTAACCCAATGGTTGTGAGGTCGCTTGATAGAAACAAATATACATTTCGACCTCAAGAAAATGATAAAGAGCTTCTTGGTGATAAAACTCCATATCTTAGGGCGATTAGTTCACTAATGTATCTTGCCAATAATACTTGACAAGATATTTATTTTGCAGTAATTTTTATTATCAAGATTCATCTCTTTCCCAATAAAAAGACATTGAAATAGTATCAAACATATATTAAGATATCTTCGGGGAACCACTGACTTGGGGTTATTTTATTCTAATGAATCCAAGTCAGAAATGATTGGCTATGTAGATGCAGGATACTTGATAGATCCACATAAGCCTTAATCTTAGACAGGTTATTTATTTGCATATGATGGCACAGTTATATCATGGCATTCAATAAATCAAACATTAGCTGCAACTTCTTCAAATCATACAGAAATCATTGTCATTAATGAAGGAAGATGGAATGTATTTGATTGAGATCAATGGCTCAACACATTCAGGAAATGTGTGGATTTCCTTTGAATAAGGATTTTTAACTACATTGTATAAAGATAACGCTTCAATATAGCTCAGTTGAAGGGAGGCTACATTAAAGGAGACATAACAAAACACATTTCACCAAAATTATTTTTCACTTATGAACTTCAGAAGAAAGGTGAGATAGATGTTCAACAAATTCCCCCGACCGATAATTTGATAGATATGTTCACTAAAGCATTTCCAACCTAAACATTTAAGAATATGGTATTCAAAATTGGGATGTGTCGCGACTGAGAAAGAAAATGATGTTTGCATCAGTAGAGTAAAGTACGTGTTGCACTCTTTTTTCCTTGGCCTAGATTTTGTCTCAATGGATTTTTCTGGCAAGATTCTTAGAGAGGAAGCAAATAATGTGTATCAACATATATGTATACTCTTTTTCCTTTACTAGGATTTTCTTCCGCTGAATTTTTTCTTAGTAAGATTTTAAGGAGGCACATTGTATTTTAATGGACATCCAAGGGGGAGTATTATAAATAATTATTAAGATAATTATTGCAGATGTCCATAACTTCTAGGCATTACTCTTCCTTTAAGTGTAGTAATTCTCACACCTCAACTCTCTCTTCATTGATTATCCACTTCCCCATATTCTGCCTTACCTTCTCATGATTTAATGTCATGCTTATGACATCTTTTGAAGTTCCTATGACATATTTTGAAGTTCCTTCATGTAATACTATAAATAAAGGTCTTGACGAAGATGTTTGACACACTTGAAAGAAACTTATTTTATATTGTTCTCTTGCTATCTTTTTCTCTATTATTATTATTGTTCTTTACTTGTAATTTTTGTTCTTAATATTGAAATAATTAAATATATCTGAAAAATAAAAATAAGAGAGAATTTTAAAAATAATTGTCTAATACAGCATTATTAATTTCCATATCCCCTTAAAAAATTAAAAAATGTAACTATGTTTTACATTTTAGTTGCATGTGAATTGAATAGTTATCCGATCAGATAAACATGAGCAAAAAACTTGCATAGCTCATATTTTAGGTAATTAACCATCATAGTCACTCAACTTTATTTTGTCTTCCAAAAGTCATCAACTTTAGGTAATTGGCTAGTATAGTCACGAGACTTTTTTTTCTCCCAAAAATAATTCAACTTTACCTAAATTAGCTTCCATAGTCATTTTTTGGGTAAATATAATTTTCAAGAATTATTTACTGATGTGGAATTTGTATTTTTCTTAAAATATTGTAAAAGACATATTAAAGTACTATAATTAATATTATGATTTGTTAAGTACCCAATTAATGACTAGGGCTTATTCAATTGACTTAATAATATATTTTCCTTTAAACTTTAATACCATTAGGGTTTTTTCCTTCTCCAAATAAAATTCACTATCCAATCACTCTTTGGAGATGGAAATGAAGGTGCATCAAGTAAAAAAATAAATGAATTTCAAATAAAGAAGGTATTTCACAAGGAAAGGGATCATTATATTGTAACAGTTGACACTGGTATTAAATTTTGCCTCATGGTTAGATCTTCGATTGTTATTAGGGTTATTTCAGTAACATTTTGATAGACTTTCAGTCGCTTTTACGGTAAAACTATGAAATTGGGGTTCTAATGCTTAATTGGAGATTTATGCAGTTACTTGGTATTCTTCACTTCATCCACTAAAATATTTCTGCACACTTTCGAGATTATACTATTTTATTAACAATTCATTGGAAATTTCATTTTGGCATTGATAACCCACAAACTACGAAAGTAAAAAAACAACACGAAAACTAAAGAAATGTTAAGATAGAAAAATGCAAAACGTAAAGGATATAGACACCAGCAAGATAATTTAATGAACTAAAGGATATACTAAATTCAATAAACTCACCAGATCATCCAACGAAAGCAACTAACTCCTAAGAATGACCACGAGGGAATCAAAACGCCCTCACAACCACCATTTCCAGGCAACATTTAATACAAGCTTTTTCAAGCCCTCAAGAACTATAAAGGAGACACTCAATGTCAAATATCATCCAAAAACTAAGTAAATAACCTAAGATATCTAGTATTTGGAGCCTTGGTACATTTAGTACATAAGTGAGCCCAAAAGTGACCTAAATCAACTTAAAAAACAAGTCAGTCTATTTTGGCATCTGCTCAGGCAGATAGGATACACCTTGGGATCATGTTATATGTATATTCCATTATTTTTCCACCTTCTTGATCAAGTCAAGGGCACCTAGTCCGCATGTGGGGCGCAGGTCACCTCTAGTAGGCTTTTTAGCCCCGTCTTGCACTCCTTTAACCTCTTCAATGACCCTTGATCCTTCTTATATGCATTTAGTACTCTAAAACACTCTTTAATGGTATAAATATTGCTTGGAACACATAAAACTTCTTCAATAATCATCAGAGTGTTTGTAATCCTTGGGATTACTTCCTTGTTGAAGTTTGGAGATGAATTCCGCTCTAGGCTCCAAGTTATCCTCCACAGATGGTGTTGAGCTCTTGGGAGATTCATAAGGTCCCTCCATAAATATATTTTCCTTCTTGAGATGATCGTTTCTTATGTCCCTTCGTGTCGGTCTTTAATTGTAGTCCTTGAAAGTTTAGTGTCGATTTGGCTTGTATCATCCTCCCTTTCTTGAAAAGTATTCATCCTCAAATCCAAACCTTGAAAAACCATTAGGGTAACAAGCAAAAACAATTTCCTCATGTCATGATAGTTAGGTTTAGCAAAATCAAACATAGAACCATGCCAAGGTTTCATACACTTAAGATATAACCACAGATCCTTTGTATTAAACATACAAAACTTATTAAAAAGGGTATAAACGAACTAATTACCAAAAGATACGAAAACCACAAAGGTCATAATGACATCAACAAACCCAAAAGGTAAGACTACATTCATCTTAGGAGCCATAAGACATAATTGATTCATTATATCTTCAAGAGGCCTCATCAAGAGTGGTGTCACCAAGGGTTCAAAAGTCCACAAGAGTTTTCTAGGGTTAAATATAGAAATGAACCACATAACAATATCACTCACCATAGTGGACTAACCAAAAATCTCCCTAATTCCAAGACTAGAATAGACATCATCATAGACAAAGAGGTAGTATAAAAAGTAATTAAGCATAAGAACATCATCTAAGGTGCCATTATTTATAAGAATGCCACTTGGCTAAAAAAAATTAGCCCATAATAAATATAAGGATGGAATCAAAACATTTAAGCATATGGAACCACTCCTTTCAAACAACTTCTGAAGGGAAGGGATTTTAACATGGAGTCATGCTACTAAGGAGAATGGAGAACCTACTAAAATAGCACTAATCCAAAATAATTGGTCCTCCCAAGAAGTTGTGTTGCCTCTATTTATGGTGTTAGACATGCTCCCAAGAGTCCCATAAGACACTTCATATGGCCCTACCCTATAAATGTGACAAGAAGTCCTTAACGACCATGAACTCTTCCACAAACAATCGAGCAACTTTGCATCCACAAGTTGTGGTTCATACAGCTTAAGCACAAGTATATCAAATAAGATATGCAAGTATATAAGCAATACCCCAAATAGGCAACGCCATATTTGCCCTAGGTTCCTCAATAAAGAAACCACCTTTGAGAAAGTGGTCACCAATTGCAAATAAGTCACAAATAAAGGTATCACATATATGGAATTCTTCTAAGGTGTTCTTAAGATAAAACTCACTCTTTAACCTATAAGTCATATAACCTTGGTCAAGAATGAAAACATACAATGATGAACTCTCATAAATCTTTTCTTTACTCTTCTTCTTTAAAAAATATTTAACTTTGTTGGAAATGCCTCCCATGCACAATTGGGGTCTATCAAGTGGATTATAAGTCCTCAAGAAATACTTTTCATTGCAGGAAAGGATACCAACTTCCTCAATTAAACTCTGTTTGTTGTCTAGACCCAGAACCAAGTTGGGTGTATAAAATCACCACATTTCAAGAGGCAACCGGGGTTAAATGTGAGAAGTAGACAAGAACCTGGTTCAAGGCAATCCTCACTTTCCCCAAAGGTGCAACCCTCACAAATATACGTACCCTCTATTCTATCATTGACAATATCATAAGCAAAGAGAGGATAAAGAAAGGTTTCATGCAAATTAACTTCGACTATGATGTCATTATGCATGTACTCACTATTAAATTCAAGATCATCACCACTAGTATTCTCAACAAATGAACCATACAAAAGAAGAAGTCGAGTAATTTCTAAACAAATAGCACCTTATTTTTGAAGGGAAGAACCCTTAAGACCCAAACCACCACTAACATCAAAGAAGTCATTACTCAAGTTACCATAAGAATTAAGCATTTCATCCTCATATTTATCAAACAAGGGTGGGGTCTCATACAAAAGACCACAACCAACAACATTTCCATAAGAACAATCACTAGTTGAGTTTCTCAAACATTCAAGTAAATCAAAGTTATTATTACCCAATTGATCATTCTTTTTCAAAAGTGAGAGATCACTATCAAGAATTGGAGAGTTAACACAATCTTTACTCAATCTTATATTCTTAATGGATTTCAAAAAATAGGATAACATGTGAATCTTAAGCACATCATCCCTCTTTTTAAGCACATCATATTGCACGTCACTAGGTGTCATGCAAGGAGTGATCTCACTAATTTCACACAAGACATCTTTCTATAAGAAAGGGTCACTAGTTAAAGGTAAGGAGTTGAAGCATGCAAGTTCACTCTCAAAAAAATACATATCATCTTTCACATCATCTTCATCTACATGATATCTGTGAGCAAAGATAATAATAGGACATTCATCACATGACATGCTCAAAGATTCATTTTTATTTACATGATCAACTCTATAAATATCATCACTAACTTGAGACTCAACACGCACACAATAAACATGCTCAAGTAGTGGATTTGTCTCATAAATATATTGATCAATTCCCATATTTCACTAGTTATTAGCAATTCACATGCCAACTTAGGCTCACCTTGGTCTTCACAAGGGTCAACTAGTATGTGAATACTCTCATTACTTGACAATAGGATCTCATTCGAGTTAAAAGTGCTAGCACTAGGTGGATGCAAATTGATCTTACTAGAACAGTCAATTCGATCATCTATATCAACTGGTGTTTGCAAATTTACAATAAGAATTTGATCACCATGCAACTTAGAAATACCAAGAGTATCACAAAGGAAAGAATCAAGCAAACCTACACTAGACAAGCCACCAATTAAACTCACTTAGCTACCAGCCATATTATGATATTTCAAGTTTAGAGTAGTGCAGGGGTTAGCATTGATACCTTGTAGCTCATACGACATATGGTCTTCACCTTGGTGTTCAATATGGGAGATTATTTAATCCTCATATCCTTTCAAGTTGATTAAGTTAAGTCTATGGGTTGGGGAACCTTGTATTTGCTCAATGGAATAAAAGGTCTCCTCAATGTTTGTCACTTTACCTTTCATGGAGTTTAGATGACCATTTATCACACCCAATGTTTGGGTTATGTCCCTAATCCCTTCCCAAATACCATTCAATATGTTACCTCTTATGGAATTTTAAGTTTTTTTCTCCGAAGGCATTGTTCCTATCAATACACTCAATAAAGATAATAACAACATTAGCGTTAGCAAAATAAAGCTGACAATCACTCGTGTATACACACCTTCAATTGTTGTCACAACTGGATTGTCTAGTGTTGAAGATTGTATATACTTTGATAGTATACAAGGTGTTGATTGGTACTCTTGGCCTGAATGGATTCTTGTTCAAAGAAATACAAATAACTGAATTATAAATAAAAAGGACTTGAAAAAAGAAACAACAATGAAAACAAAAGAAACGCACTTAAGAATGGACAAAGAGAGAAAATGAATTATAAAACTAATTAACCAACTAATAGATCCTCTAATAGTCATTAATTAGTATTTAAGAATCAAGAAAAGATATTAAGAATCAAGAAAAAAACTAGAATGATTGAACCTGATCAAAGGCGAGTTCAAAAATTCTTGACATGCATTTTTAAGTACATTGGATGCAAGTTGTGACCTACTTGTGCAGCTTGGGCGCAGATCAGACTAGAAACTTCCTTTGGTAACCTTATCTCGATCTTCTTGAGTAGATAGGGCACAGGTGCCTCCAGGCCACCTGGAAAATGCTGAATTTTCCCTCTTTGGGACTCTCTTTGCTTCTCTCTCTTGAAATATTCTTTGGGCTCTTTGGAATATGCTTTATACCAACAATTTTCTTTCCTTTTCCTTACTCTTTCTTGGATTAAACAACAAATTTTGGCGAAAGATTCAACTTGAAGACATGAATCCTTTCAAGAACACTAAAATTTCAACTACTTCATTTTGGCACGGAATCACGTGAAATTCTAATTGTAGGCTCCTTTCATCATAAGGAACACTTTACAATCATCATTGTCCTTCAAATCTTCACCAAAATTTCCAGAAATTTCAACCCATTTATATCTTCTTCAAGCTTCAAGAACTCAAAAATAGTGAATTTCCAAAACTTATCCGATTGGCACCAACTTTGAACCTAAGTTCCTCTCAACGTAGGAAACACTTTTTCAATTATTTCACCATTAAATTACAACTCAAAATTTGTAGATCTAAGAATTTGTTTCTTTTTTTCTTCAAGCTTAAGAACAAGAATGGTGGGTTCTTCTTCTAACACCTTCAAACCACACTTTAAGCTCAAGTTCCAACTTACAATACTAGAAGAAACTAGTTCTGGTATTGAAACTTCAGATGACTCAAAAAATGCAAAATCTTTTTGGAATTTTGACTAAAACGTTTTTGACACTTCTTTCTTTTTTGTGATTTTTGATTTTCTAGATAACAAAACCCAATATTGAATTTCTAGGAATGAATTCAAGCTCGGATCTAATACCAAATGATAATCCAAAAACTACGAAAGTCGAAAACAACACAAAAACTAAATAAAGGATAGATGGATAGTGATAAAAGATAGACACAATCAAGGAAATCTAATAAAACTAAAGGATATATTAATTCTAGTAACCTTATGAGATCATCCAATGAAAGCACCTAACTTTTACGAATGACCACGAGAGAATCGAAACACCCTCACAATTACTGTTTCTTGGCAATATTCAATACAAGCTTTTTCAACCCCTCAAGATCTATAAAGGAGACACTTGTTAGGTTCGAAATCAAGAGGACATCATGCGGAAGCTAATAATTTACAAATCATAGAGATGATAAATTAGATAACAAATAAAACAATACTAAAAAGCATAAAATTATTATATATTTTGGCCAATTGGCCTACATATTATAAAACTTACTATTGAAAAAATTGTACAAACTTTAAAGAGAAAATCTCGCCCTAAACAAAACTCACAAATCTTAAAGCACTACGTTGTGGATGCTATTGTATTATTGTATGAGAAGAGGATTTTTCTATTTAGATATTCAAAAGCATTCCTCCAAGAAAGAGATTGGCCAAATATGCAAAAGTTTTATATTTTCTTTTTAGGAAAAGAAAAATTAGTTATGGTATTACTTTTATTTTCCTTCTAAGAAAAATGAAACTTAAATTTAGTAAGAAAATCAGGCAAAAATCCTAACAAAACTCTCTTTTTTGGCTTGATTTTCTAGCAAAATAATTTCGATCTTCCTTCTTCACATGATCTTCATATGACACTGCTGCTTACTATAATTAAAAGTTGATATGGGTTAAAAATTAAAGCCCTATGCATTAACAAAAAACATGGGTTGATATTATTGGAGCCCTGTGTTATAAGTAAACAGGATTGAAAGTGAAGCCTTGTGCATTGAAAGTGGGCACAGGTTAAAAGTGGAGCTCATGTGTCAAAGGTATATATGCATGAATTGAAAGGAGCTCAAGTATAAAAGTTAGCAAGGGTTGAAAGTTGAAACCCATAAACATGGGTTAAAATTTGATTTTGTTTTAAAGATAGAGCAGCATGATTATTGAAAATATGATTGAAAGATATCTCCACATGTAGTAGTTGGATTCTTTTTTTTTTTTGACAAAAAAAATTATTATCGTCAAGTTGGTTGCAACTTTGACCTCAATTTGTCCTCAATTTGAACCATTGAACCACTCAACCATAGACATTGATACCACATGTTGGGTTCAAAATTGAGAGGTCGCCATGCGGAAGCTAATAGTTTGCAAACAATAGAGATGATAAATCATACGACAAAGAAAACAATACTAAAAAGCATAAAATTATTATATATTTTAGCCAATTGGCCTACATATTATAAAACTTACTATTACAAAAAATCATAAAACTTTATAAAGAAAAATCTCTCCCTAAACAAAACTCTCAAATCTTAAAGCACTACATTATGGATGTTATTGTGTTGTTGTGTGAGAAGAGGAGTTTTCTATTTATAGAGATTCAAAATTATTTCTCCAAGAAAGAGGTTGGCCAAATATAGAAAAATTTTAGAGTTTTCTTTTAGGAAAAGTAAAACCAATTATGGTATTACTTTTATTTTCCTTCTAAGAAAAATAAAACTTAAATTTGGTAAAAAAAATTAGGACAAAAATCCTAGCAACACTCAATGTCAGATATCATCCAAAAACTAAGGAAATAACCTAAGCTAGCTAGTACTTATGGCCTTGGGCTATTTAGTACATGAGTGGGCCCAAAAGTGACCCAAATCAACTAAAAAAATAAGTCAGTCCGTTTTGACATCTGCTCAAGCAAATGGGGTGCACCTTGGATGTAAGTGGCATGCATATGTCACTGTTTGGCATCTGCTTGAGTAGATTAGGAGCACCTAAGGCGCATGTGGGGCGCAGGTCACCTCCAATGGGCTTTTTAGCCCCGTCTCGCACTCATTTGACATCTCCAATGGACCTTGGTCCTTCTTATATGCATTGAGCACTCTAAAACATCCTTAAATAGTTACCCTTCTTTCTAAAAATATAAAATTTTAAAAGATAAATTAATTGTTCAAATAATATGTAAGTTTTATAAAGTGAGTTATATAATTTTTATTATATTTACATAGAGGAAAACAGCAAGTTATGTAACTTTTATTATATAACTCACTTTTTGAGTAAGTCATGTAGAAAAAATGCATATAGAAAAAAATACATAACTCTATTTTTAAGAGAGTTGTGTGACTTCTATTGCATAACTCACTTAAAAAGTGAGTTATGTAAAAAGAAATGCATAATTCTCTTTTTAATAGAGTTATGTAACTTCTCTTATATAACTTTCTTTTTAAGAGAGTTATGTTAAAAAAAAATGCATAACTCACTTATTGAGTGAGTTATGTACATTTTCTGAAACTTAAATCCGTTTGCGTATTTCCGTTAAAAATAATGCATATTATGGTACCACTTTAAAAACATGGCATATTTTGGTACTTTTTTTAATTTCATGGCATATTTTAGTTCCGGACTCCTTTACCAACTCTATATTTTCACTTTTAGAAAGAGGAGCGTGGGGACCACCGGCTTTGCAAATGTCATGCCATATCAGCATGATCTCATTATTGAATTAGTCAACCGAACGCGCCATACGCGCTAGAGTGTGAACTGTGTAAAGTCCTCATGGTAAAAAAGTCAATTCATAATGCTCCCTCTATTTCGTATTAATTGGCCCTATAAATTTGGCGCACTCATTAACAAAATATTTATTAAAAATCTATTTTACTAAATTAATTCTATTAATTATGTTTTAAAAATATAAATTTGAATTTATACATCTTGTTTAATCATTTAATAATAAGGATATTATTGAAAGAATATATTAAAATTCTCTTAATTTTATCAATGAAACAACTAAATTGAAACAAATATTTTTAAAAAGATTATCAACTAAAATAAAACGGAGGAAGTACTATAATACTCCCTCCGTTCCAAATTGAGATGACACATTGTACCTCTATTAAATGATGTTTACATTTTAATTTGAAGAAAAAGTCATTAATGTAAAGGGTAAAACACATCTCTTCAAAGAGCAAATTTTTTTTTACGTCCATTGAGGTATTTTTTTTGGTAAAACTACCAGTTGGTAATATATATTGTATTACATTTGGACTCTTTTTTTCTTTAGTGTTTTACCTTTTTAATTAATGCATATGTGTTCTAGATATGACTTATCCGATTTGAGATATCGCAATTCTGTGCGACACCGTGCAAGAACTTCAAAGGCAGATTAATGAACTCTAGTGAGAGTTGGGCACCACGAGAGTAAGGATACTTCACGAGATTCGAAGGCTGAGGAGAGCCCTATTGCTGCCGGTTGACGATTGGTCGGTTGACAGTAATATTTTTATTAATAATAATAATTAGGTTATATTTTTTCTTTTAGCGAATGTATCTTGTTTTATTTATATCAGATATACCAAAGGAACTTAATATAATGTATGATTTTTTTTTGTATTTTTGTATGTAATGAATGAAAAAATCTATGTTTGGTCAAACTTTGACTTTATTTCTTATTTAATTTTTATTCTATCTATTTCTTTTTCTTAACATATTGAGAGTTGGAGGTAGGTTAGAGCATTTGGCACATTTTTTAATTCCGTAGCAATATCAAGAGTTTTGAGTTCTTCCAACAGATGGACCATTTGTTGAAATAGATTGGTCACCAGTGGCAAGAATTGTATTGTGTTCTTCAGTAGATCTGTTGCAGCAGATGTGCTATCTGTTAGAAGAACACACTTCAGTAGCAAGAATTTTGAGTTTTTTCCAATATATTACCCATCTGTTGCAATAGATTGGTCATTTATTGGTTGAACACAATCCAGATTGATGAACTATATTGTTTTCTTCCAGCAAATGTCCATTTGTTGCAATAGATGAATAATCTGCTGAAAATATTTTTATAGTCTGTTGTATTTAGTTCCTATTACCTTCTTTTATTGATGCACAAGTTAATAAAAACATATTTTTTTATATAATAAATAATAACATTTACATTCCTAACAATGAGTTAAAATTATCAAAGTCCATAACAAACAACAACACAAGATTTACTATTACAATGACCATGGTACATTACGATCCGGGCATGTAGTTCTTTTGTTGCCAGCGTTCTTACATACGGAGCACTTATTTTTTCTTGATGAAAATGATTCTCCGAATCAACGCCTCCTCTTATATCGCCTTCTTTCTGATTTAATAGTGCTTGGGTCAATATATGAATAAGGTATTAATCCATCCAAAATCTCTATAGGAACAACTCAAGATTCTTCAGGAGGTACCGGATTAATATTCTCACTATATGCTATTATATATCTTTCCACCGAATAATATGAAGACGAGTACTCATAAATTTGAGTTCCATATTGTGCACCATATTGGACTCGAAAAGCTGCCATAGCATGTGGACAAGGTATTTTGTCCAAGTAAAAAATTCTACATGTACAAGATCTTGTTTGAAGATCGATCGTGGCAACATCACCATGACCATCGATACTGAACTTGTAATCTGTTATTTGATGAGCAAATAAGCTATTCCCCTAACTAATATTCGTTGATATTTATTTTTTCGCTTCTAGAACAAGTCTGTTTCTTATATTCGCAAACTGCATACGCCTTTCATGAAATAATTTGGCATATTTCTTATTTATTTAATCAAATAACGCCACAATGAAAAATTCTCTTCAACGCCAAACAATAAATTCACTGATTCAACTATGTTTGACGTCATAATATTATACCTATGTAAAAAATCACTTAGTACGACATCATACAGTATTACAAACTTGTAACTCAAATAAGAAATTAAATTTATAAGAATGTTTATATTTATCGAATAAAATGCCCGACTTCATCTCTTGAAATCGACACGTTCGAGATGTTATGCTGCCTGGGGTGAAATATCCCTTATTTGATTGAAATGGTCAAAAAACTCAGCTATAACATATGTTTTAGCTGCTCTATAAAAAAGAGACACGACCCTTTCATTGTGAAAGTTGTTTCAAATATTTTCTCCAAGATGCCTCATGCAACAACTGAAGTAAGCTGAAGTGTAGAAAATTGAACCCATCTTTGAGATACTTGGATGCCTATCCGAGATAATTCACAACTTCTGTATCTTTGACACAACTATATATTTGTTAAAAAAAATATTCATACGGGGCATCACATTCCTTGTCCACTACACAAAAAGCAACAGGAAAGATGTGACTGTCAGCATCTTGTGTTACCGCCAATAGCAAAACTCCTCCTTACTTGCTCCTCAAGAAAGTTTCGTCGATGGCTATGACTTTTCTCAATTGTTGAAAACCAAAAATCCAAGCACCATAGGATATAAAAATGTACTTGAACCTTTAATTTTCATCAACATGCAACGCCGTCTTACTTTTAGGGTTTGTGGACTTAAGCATGTAATGGTAGGCATCTAGAACCGCATACCCATGCTCGTGTGTCCCCCTAAGCAAGTCCTTGGTAATCCCCATAGCCATATATATCTTCCAATAACTGATTGTAACACCCAATTTTGTAAGGAGTTGATTGACTATATCACTTGTAGAAGGGCCTTTGCCATTGGACAATCTATTTTAGAAATATTTACCGAGTACTTTTGCCGTGGTGTGAGGATTATGGATCGTAATATGCTACGAACCAATGTGTGATACTTTTCATAAACATTAATGACAAATCTATCAGAACTTAAGTATTTCACAGCCGTCAACCACCCACTTGCAGTTCGGATTAGCACATCTAAAAGAAAAGATTTTGGTCAAATTAATTACCTTTTTTAGTCTGAAATCTTTTTTCAAGCAAGCAATAAACAAAGAACTATATAGTTCTATATTATTCTTGAATGACATTACCTTATACAAACCAGTCTCGTCATCTTGAAAATTGCCTGACTGTGTTGATTAAAAAGAACTTCCAACCGTATTGCTCGCAACAATGGACGTAGGTGTTTTATTATCATTTGAAATATTCATGTTCAGATCATCCAATTTGTCATCAAACATGTCTTGTTATTCTTCTTCTACATTCTGTTTTTCATTCTCTCTCGATTTTCAACCACATACATCCTTAACACTGGATTAGTTAAATTACTTAGATAAGCATGCAACCAAACCTGATCGGTTATCTTGAAAGGTAGTACTCTCTGATTTTCAAAGGAGCTGTGTATGTAGCTGATGACGAGTTTTTTCGATTGATAATTCAATCCACAATAACTGATGATTAAGTTTAAAAAATCATCATACGAAATATCACTTTAGACCGTCAAAGCTATCGTCTCTAGCATTTCACCCTCCTTCCAATGTCAAATATATGATTGTTTTTCTCGATCTATTCACTATGACAATCCATCCCTATTATTATTGATCCCTCCATTAGTGGTACCTAAATAAAGACATTTGTTAAAAAGTTAATAATGACATGATAATAAAATTAATAGTGATTGTATAGTACTATAATAGGAGCCCCAACAGAAGAGTAATTTGTTGCAACGGATGAATAATGTGTTGCATCAAGTGAGTGATCTGTTGCAACATGTGAGTAATTTATTTCAACAGATGACTTACCTGTTGGGATTCATGTTATGGTACTATAGAACCTGAAGTTGATTCCAACAGATGAGTCATCTATTGGGACAGGTGACTCATCTGTTACAACAGATTATCCATCTATTGCAATAGCAGACTCACCTGTTGGGATAGATGTTACAGTACTACAGAACCTTTAAAGATGATTCCAATAAATGAGTAACCTATTGCAATAAATCACTAACCTGTTGCAATAGATGACTCACCTGTTGTAACAGATGTCTCATCTGTTGGAATCATCTTTAAGTTCTATAGGTCTGTAACATGAATACCAACAGGTGAGTCATCTGTTGCAATAGATAACTCACATATTGCAACAGATTACTCATATATTAGACTCAACTTCATATTTTGTTGCAATAGGTGAGTAATTTATTTCAATAGATGACTCCTGTGTTGCAACAGATGACTCCTTTGTTACAACAGATAACTCATCTTTTGCAATAGATGTCCATCTGTTTGGTTTATGTTACAGCACTATAGAATAATAAACATGAAT